>NC_064756.1:24412509-24448609 GCF_011397635.1 Epinephelus fuscoguttatus
ACCCAGGCAATGATGCGAGCGGACCGTGGTGCTATACTACTGACAATAACACAAGATGGGACTACTGTCACATCCCAAACTGTGGTATGTGAAACCTGTTTGTATGTAGAGGATTACAATCGATCATTGAGCTTTTTAACCACCTGTGTGCTGTCCTGAGTGAAATCTCCCCCTTTTTCTTAAAGGGACATGCTTCCCCAGGGAGATTTCTTTTCCATCTACAGCAGCTTCATGCGTTATTTTTCAAGTTGTTTGAGATGATAGAATGCCTAAAAATCTGTACATGATTTGGGAAAAACATGATAGTTGCAAAGGGAAAAAAAATGATCCCGGAGAGCCTTTTTCTGATTTTGTATCTAATGTCCAATCCACACATGTACTGCAAACCTGGAATTATGGGAAGAGCGGTATATGAAAACACAAATGACCAAATCAGTTGGGTTTTGTTTAACGTGGCCTCAGGTCAAACTTTACAACTCGCTCCTATCTAATGTTAAGAGTCTTATAATAGAATCAATTTTTGTCCATCTAACTATTTTGTTTTATCATGTGTCCGAGCATTATCCTCACAGGCTGCTTGCCATGGCTGTAAACTTTAAGTCTTGTTAGATGACACCAATTTAAACAAATTCAAAGTTTGTGTTTCACTTCTCCTGCAAGAATTCATGACTCTGAGCTTTCCTTATAGTTGATTCGAAATGTGGGACGCCAGTCATCACACCAAAGCGTTGTTTTGGTCGGATCGTGGGAGGCTGCGTGTCTAAACCTCACTCATGGCCCTGGCAAATCAGCCTCCAGACCACGTGAGTAGAACAAAATTTGCAAAATTTCATAAAAGTATAAGTGATATTGGGTTTCTTAAAAGATGATGCCCCACTTTGTACCTCTAATGCCTAAGTCTTCAACATAAGGTCCAGGACCCCAGGGGTTCACAGAGTTACTGCTGGGGGCCAAATTATTCTTTTGATCATTGTTGAAAATGTGATTTTTTCTTTTCAAAATTAAAATGTCTGAAAATATACATGAACATGAATCGAACATATTTTACCTTTTGCAACAACTTATCTTTGTGAAAGTGGAGTTTCCTCCCTCACCTACCTGAAAAGCAAATACACCTTAAGACTGCAGCCTGACGCTGATATGGCCTTCTGCCTGACATCCGCCTACATCATTTAATATGCAATGCAATTTATACTATATATGTAGTAGGGGGTCCCTGCTCCATCTTTCTTTCAGCTAAGGGGTCCTTAGCTTAAAAAATGTCGAAGGCACCTGCTCCAATGTATACAATGGGGTCACAGAAGTTTCATCAATTTCTCTAGAAGATAATTAACTGGCAGTAACTGAAAAGCCCAGACAGTCACAACATGGGAAACAGGTTACATTTTTCTTACTATTATTGAAGGAGATGAAATATTTTTATATCCAGATATTCTGAAGAGGTCGGCACGGTGGTGTGGTGGTTAGCACTCTCGCCTCACAGCAAGAGGGTTGCGGTTCGATCCCGGCGTGGGAGCCCTTCTGTGCGGAGTTTGCATGTTCTCCGCGTGTCAGCGTGGGTTCTCTCCGGGCACTCCGGCTTCCTCCCACAGTCCAAAGACATGCAGATTGGGGACTAGGTTAATTGGTAACTCTAAATTGTCCGTAGGTGTGAATGTGAGCGTGAATGGTTGTTTGTCTCTATGTGTCAGCCCTGCGATAGTCTGGCGACCTGTCCAGGGTGTACCCTGCCTCTTGCACGATGTCAGCTGGGATAGGCTCCAGCCCCCCCGCGACCCTCAAGAGGATGAAGCGGTTAGAAGATGAATGAATGAATGATATTCTGAAGAGTATTTTGGGAAATTGGAAATACCTTCTGAACAGTAGTAGTCCTATACTGTATGTTTTTAAATGACCTTCTGGGATTTTCATACATCGCTGGTTAATTATGTTTTAGAAAAATGGATATATGATTGTAAAAACAAAAAAAGCGGGGGAACTGTCAGTTCAATGAGAAGCACCTGCTTTGAAAAAATTGATGAGAGCACAACATCTGGCCTCAGGGAGCTTCTTGTGATGTAGTCGGTCGACCTGCAGCTCCCAGTCTAGCTCTGTGGTGAAAAGGCGGGTTACGAACTTGGATTGTATTGGTGGCTGCTCCCCAGCCCTGACGAAGGTGATGGCGTTCTTGGCGTTTTGTTGCTTATTGTTGTTCTTGGCTACAGTGTTGTAGATGGACTCAGTAATTGTCTTCAGCACCTGGTCTCTGCCACCAACTATAGTGGCCCTCCCCAAGGGCTATTGGGCAACTGCTGAGGATGTGCTCAAGCAAGCACTTCCCAGAGCATTGGGAACAAGTCGGAGAATCGCTCCTGCTCCAGAGATCAAATCAAATCAAATCAAATCAAATCAACTTTATTTATATGGCACTTTTCATACAACAGTAACACAAAGTGCCTCACAGGTTAAAAACAACAAAGAAACAAAACAGAAAACAAAAAAGAAAAGAGAAAACCCAACCCTCCCACCCCACATGGAGATACATAAATACACACACTCACACATACACGCACGCACGCACGCACGCACGCACACAGACACAAGCTCACACCCACACACACTAGCTACTAAAGAGACATGGCTGAGCACCGAGACCCGAGGCAAGGAAAAAGCCACCTCTGGGGACCGTCCACACTGAGAGGGCCCACGGTCCAAGGGAGGGAGCGCCGCCGTAGAGACCACCCTGACCTGGGCAGACAGGAGGCTCCACACCGAGGTGCAGTGCCCTTCAGCCACCCAGGTCAGAGCTGTCCACGGGACGGCACCCCCATCGGTAGACCAGGAACAACTCTCAGTGTGTTTCCCATGAGGAAACACTGGAACTAAAAACTGAGGGACTAAAACAGTAGGATAGGATAAAAGGTATAAAATTAACCAAATAAACAAAAAGCTATTTAGCTCATAAAATTAAGTTAATAGCTAGGTAAGCAGGATCTAAAACAGAGGCATAAAATGCATAAAAACTAAAACCTATAGGCTAACTAAAATAATAAAAGATAAAGATTAAATGAGATAAGAACGTAAAAAGAGGAAGGGTAAGAGCAAAAACAAATAGATAAATCGATTAAAAGCCTGATTAAAGGAATTTAAAATAGATAAATAAAGAGATCAAGGGTTGATATGGTTAAAGCGGATCAGATAAATAAAAAGGCTCAAGACCATGAAGACATCTAAAAACTAATAAAAAAAACCTTAAAATCGATCCTGAAACGCACAGGGAGCCTCGTAAACCAAAGGGTCCATGTCATTGCTTCGACAGCCCATTAGTTCGACATCCCATTAGTCCGACTGTCCGTGGTGCTGAACAGCTCGCAGCGGGTGTATGGTGCACTGCGACTGGCTCTGGGTCAGCTGGGAAAGGCTTGAGGCGGAGCAGGCTCACGGCTTATGTGTTTGTCATTTTCTTTTTCATTTTAACCCACACCATGATCTTTTCCTGACCCTAACCAAGTGGCTTTTGTGCCTAAACCTAACCAGACCTTAACCACAGGGCATCATGATGATTTCGGAATGGACTATGGAACAATGGGTTTAATATGTTCGGAACAATGGGATGTCGAACCAATGGGCTGTCGGACCAATGGGCAGTTCCCAAACCAAAAGAGGCCAGAGTATGTGAGGTAAGATGCCATGCTGGTAAATCCATGCTTTGAACCTGCCAGGTAATCCAGACTTGTCGACAGCTGTGAATCATGTCTCAGGCTCCTTGAAAGTTGATTGGACTGCGGTGATGTCCTTGAGACTACAGTTAAAGACCTTGCCTAGGCTCTTGACTGGTTTCTCGGTAACAGATGGGATTGCCATGCCATCCAGAAAGAAACAGAACTTGTCTGTCACTCTACCCTTCTTCAGCACTATGGCCCTGGATTTAACTGGTTTGAAGCTCATTATGGCCTAGGAGATGAGCTTTTCCAGTCCTTGAAAAATCCATCTCCTCCAGGCACAGATGTTGTGGTGACTGTGAGGTCATCCATACAGGCTCTGATGGGAGGGTGCCTAATTGCCTAATTCCGGACTTAGAGGGCCTCTACACTCCTCTTCAGCCTTGACTACCATGTTCATGGTTAGGGAAAGGAGGCTAACTGAGATGGTGGACCCAGTTACTATCCCCTTTTCAAGTCGGTGCCAATCAGAAGTACAACTTACAATATATATATATATATATGTATATATATATTTACGTTTATGTTTGTTAGTAATTCCTGTTTATTTAACTATATATTTGTAAATACTATTGTTTAAATTTCTTATTTTTTCACATATCTTTCCTCTCTTGCAAAGAGCACCCGTAACATAAATAATTTCCCCTCGGGGATCAATAAAGTATTTCTGATTCTGATTCTGATGTAACACACCCAGAAGTGACTCTGAGCCTGAAGTTTTCATAGTACTTCAGGATGTGGTCCTTGATCTTTCTGGGTATGTGGTGCCATTCCAAGTCTCAACTAGCTTGTGAGGTATTGAGCTATATGTGTTGGCTCGAGCCAACAAGGTCTCCTTTTCCCTCCCGTGACTCCTAATTAGTTGGTTAACAACTCCAGTGTGTTTGATGCACCCAGGTATGCCAGGGATGCCACCTTTCTGGACTGAGGTGTCAACGTATGCATTCTTGAGGAGAAATTTAGCCTTCTGGATAGGATGCTGAAGAAGATCTTCCCCTCAACACTGAGCAGAGGGATATATCTGAACTGCTCAAGCTTCATGGAATTCTCCTCCTTTGGTATCCAGATGCCCTCTGCCTTTTTCCACTGGTCAGCAACAGCTCCTCTATGCCAAAATGTACACAGGGTCTTCCAGACAATCCTTTGAGCAGGCTCAGTGACCGCTGCCCTTCTTGCTTCCTGATCATGTTGTGAAGCTCAGCCATTGGTGGTTTCTCCTCCTCAGTTGCTGTCTTGTACTATTTCACCAGAGTCCGGAGCCCTTGGCGGAGATGATGGATCTTCTCTGCCCCTGGTTTCATGGTGTAGTCGGGTCTGGTGGTCTTGCCCTCATCCACACCGATCTTCTCTGCCACGAAGGTGACAATGATGGTGGTCATTGTCTGCAGCCATTTATCGGCATCCCCTTTTGCTGTTGATTCGATGATTCTGGCTACATCTTCATCAAACTGGTGCCACAATCTGTGCTGGCTTGCTGGCCAAGGATGTGCTGGGACACATCATCAGTGAATCATCACTATAGCTGAAGCTATGAACATGAAAATGCAAATGGCTCTATCCAGAGCCAGTGTTTGTTTGTCCATTGTGGGCCACTGTAGAACAACGTGGAATAGGGCCTTCTCCGTAAACGGCTCATTGTAACATAACAAAAACATGATGACTCTGACTTTAGATCATAAACTAATGAAAAGATAGTTATAAATATTATATTTCATTTCTGTAAATAGATGCCCCTAAATCCTACAGGCTGGACCTTTAACAGTGGATGCTGGCTGATATCTTACTTTATTCATTCATTCATTTATTATTATTATTATTATTATTTAAATGAGTCATATTATATTTCTCATCTGTTTAACTGTTGTCTCTTTCTACCAGTTGGGGATACCATTTCTGTGGAGGAAGTCTGATTCACCCTCAGTGGGTCCTTACTGCTGAACACTGCCTGGCCAAGTCAGTGAGATGATTATAAATAAACATCTACAATCCTGATAACCTCTGTACAGCTTGTGTGTAGGTTTATAAACATGTTGTGTACTGTAGGTCTGAGGACCCTGCATACTACAAGGTACTCCTGGGTATCCACACAAAGTCAGGTGAAGAGCCATCGCGACAGGAAAGGAACGTGGAGAAACTGATGCGCGCACCCAACAACGCCGACATTGCTCTGCTCAAACTGCAGAGGTAAAAACTGGACTGATCATCCTACTGTCACCACTGGTTCAAATATTAATAATCATAGTGGTTCTGATGCAACTATCCTTCCTTAACTCACTATTGCTACTCAGTGGTGGAAAGTCACCAAGTAATTTTACTCAGGTACTGTATTTGCACTTTACTGGAGTATTTCCATTTGCAGATACTCTGAACTTCTACTCCACTACATCTCAGTGGCCCTTATTGTACTTTTTACTGCACTACTTTTATTTAAGTAACAGTTTGAATGCATGACTTTTACTCGTAACTGAGTATATCTACACTGTGGTATTGGTATTTTTAAGTAGAAGATCTGAGTACTTCTTCCACCACTGGTGTTCTGTGTGTTTTCAGCCCTGCATTAATAAACGACAAAGTCCTGCCAGTTTGTCTGCCAGAGCAGGACTACGTTGTTCCTGCTAGAACTGAGTGTTATGTCACCGGATGGGGTCAAACCCGGTACAGTAAGTTATGTGTGTCTGTGTGGTCTTGTACTATCTTTGTGAGGACCAATTTAGGTCTTCACACTGTTTTTAAAAGTGTGGACATGCTGGCCAACCCTAACGTCTTCTCAGATGTTTTCAGAAACATATTTTAGTGTCCTGTTTAGTAGTAAAATGAGATAGTTGGTCTGGCTTGGTACTTCAGGAATCAGTACACTGTGTCCAACAAAGCGCCTGGTCACAAACATTCTCATTTTACAGCTCAATAGTATACTGAATTGTGCTTCTGAAAACATTTGACGTGACAAATATGCAATGCAGCTACAGAATCTTAATTCATATTTGACCAGCGTTGCCTAGTTTGACAATTTGACCACAATCCATGATCACTGATTGACAGCTGTGTTAGAGACGTCAGACATACTGACAGTTTGAAATAAGACAGTAATTTTCATGAAAGTTACGAACTGTAGATTATATAAAGTTAAAAAAGTAAAAATAAAGAAAAAACAGTATTTTTCTCCAAAATCAAGGTAAAAGCTCTGGAGACTCTTTAGGTTGCTCAACAAATATTTAAAGGTAAAGTTTCAAAGGTGACAAAAAAAGACAAGAATTATCAATTGTTAAAGCCCAATAAGTAGAAATGATTCCTTATTCAAGCCAAAGTTAACAGATTTTATCATCTGTTGCTGTTCATTTAGAAACTGGATAACTATGTTGAGGTGTGTTGCAGGTACGGCAGGTGCAGGCGTCCTGAAGGAAACTGGTGTCCCAGTGATCGAGAACAAAATCTGTAATAGTCCACGGTACATGAACGGGGAAATCAAGGAAGATGAATTGTGTGCTGGAGTCAGTGAGGAGGAATGGATGCCTGCAAGGTATGAAAACTACAAAAACTGGGGAACATCTTAGAAAACTACATAGTGCTGTGTACTGCTGTTGACCATGGTCTCTTTTGTGATACAGTAGCACTTTATTTAGTATTAGGACATTACAGACCTGGAAAATAAAACATTACTTTTATGAAAAATCTAATTATTATAAAGTAAAATCATTCAGCCACATTGTTCAGTACAACTGCCCATTATGTTACTTCACTGGACTAAACTGTCCGAGCAAGTGGCTTGTTGTTCTAATGGACTCACAGAGCTCAGCACTTCATTAACTACATGTTATTGTAATCAACTGCAATGATTGCCAAAGGTGTAATATAAGACCCAGTGTATATGATTTTAGATATAAATCTTGACTTGTTTGTACATATTTTACCTACATCTGTTAGTGAATATACATTTTCCATATCTCTGTCACTTGTAGTTCTGTGATCTAAAACTTTTCTTCCTTCATGCTTCACTGGTGTTCTTTTCCAGTCTAGTTTTGGACTGAAAACTATTTGTTCTCCTTGCAGGGTGACAGCGGTGGTCCTCTGGTGTGTAATAGCCAGAACAGTTACATCCTGCAGGGTGTGACTTCATGGGGTGATGGATGCGCTGCTCCTATGAGACCCGGCATCTACGCTCGAGTCTCCACATTTGCCAACTGGATCAACAAAACCATTGAAGACAATTAAAACTACCCACCTTACAAAAAATACTGTAGCTTCAGCCGCAGAAAGTAACTGTTTATTGTGCTCTTTGACGATACTTTCTGATTTCTGATACTTGTCTGATGTTAACAGATGTTTTGTTTCCTCTGGTGTATACACAATAAGCCAAACATGTTTCTGGTTTTGGCATGTAAAGGTGTCTCTGTAAGAGCTGAAAAATAAAACTTAATACAAATGAAATGGGGGATGGAGTCATGCTTTAAAGAAAATTAGTAGTAGTAGTAGTAATAGTAGTCATAGTGGTAGTAGTAGTAGTATTCATTTATTTATTTTTGCCAATTTACCAATTACTACTAGGATGAAGCAGCTACCGCATCCACATACCAGCCTGGAACAATGTTCTACATTCGAAAAACAAACAAAAGAAGTAAAATAACTTAGCCTGGAAATCCAGACTCAAATCTAGAAAGATTTTGAGTCTGGCCCTCACCGATACACCCTTCCTACCCAAGGGACGGCACTAACTGAGGCATATTAAATGCCGCTGCATGCAGTTGGATAGCACGATGGCCAATCAGAGCAAAAAACAAGGTGATGTATTCATTGCAGTTAGCCCCATTGGTTTGCCGACCAGTGGGGCTAACTGATATATTATGCTTTTGCCATATCCCGTTGGCAAAACGGCAAAAACATCCTTCCTGGAAACGAAGGCTTCTAGGGCAGTCTTCTGTTCTTCTCTCAAGGAAAAAGATAAGTGTAGCTGGCTTAGCGTTTCTTCCAAAGCTACATTATATGGGCGCGGTCCTTAGGCGGCTGCCATCTTGGCTGTTTACTTTTTGACTCCTACGGCGCAGCACTGTCGTCACTGTGTTACACCTGCCCAGAGCCCGCTTCTGTCAGATAGACTGATCTGATTGGTCCAATTGGCGATTCAGCGGGCTCTGCTCGTCGGGGCCAGATCCCCATGCAGTGCAAATTCGAATTTGCTAGGGGCGGGGTATCTGGATTTCCGTGTTAAAAATAATTATTCACAAAAATACTTTAAGTATTAAAATAAGAAGTGCTCATTGTGTAAAAAAAATCAACTCATGAGCCTCCTTAAAGACACATATACACAGAAGATTCTCATCTCATCTCATCTTAACTTAATCAAGAATTTGACTTAAATTGGCCCTTAAATTGTTTTTAGAAAAACAATTGCACAATTTTCCAGAGTTGAAAGGTTGTTACTAAAACCTAACACCCACCGAGGAGTCTAAAGTACGTTGTTTTGTAATATATGTTTGCAGTAGTGTGCACTGGTCCCTTTTAGTTGAAGATTAACTTCATTTTACACATTGATAAGATTTAATCTAGATCACATTGTATTCATCAGTCAAATGACAATCAAGTCTGTATTACAATATATTATTTTAACAAATACACACATGTATTACCATTAAAGAACATTAAACCATTTACTTATAATATTATTAAAGTTTTAATGTCACACAGGACACACTGTACAAACATGCTCAGGATGGATGCAAATTCCACTGAAGTTAAAGAGAAAGAATTGGCATATTGATAAGGAAAAAAGTAATCTTTATTCATTTAGTGCATTTCATACACAATAAACAGCAACACAATGTGCCTCATATATAAATGAGATATAATGAAAAACAACAACAGAAAAGGTATTCAGCATTTTACTGGAGGTCACGTGATTGAAAGAAGCCTGATGTTTGTTTGCTGTCCTTGTCTGACCAATGATTGACTAAAGATAGATTGAGCCGTTCTATTTATTTTCCTGAGATGCTAAAGGAGGGCAGTCACATCCCAGGAGGTACCTCGGTGACTTTGTCGATTATGAGCTGCCTCACCATGGACCTGTGCAAACTAGCTTTGCTCCTGGTAGCCCTAACCTGCACTGGTAAGAAAAAATGGTTCCTTTGAATGATAATCATGAGTAGTTTACAATAATTTAAGTGCCCTAAATTATAAATAAAAGTAAGACAGACATTACTTCGCTTCACTGTGAGAGCACCTCATCAGGACAACCTTGTCCATGTTGATTAAATATGCCTTTTCAATACTATTTTCATCATTTAATCAAGTCAGGATGTATTATGGGATGAGTCAAAATGCATTTATAACAGATTTTGTTGACTTTGATGTGTTCACACTTAGTTTACACAGCAGCCCCAAAACGATGAGAAGCAGAGAGATTAAGAATCTTTTAGCTAAAAGCCAATTTTAGAACTGAACTTCTGATAAAACCTGACTGCTTGAATCACCTCTCAGAAATCAAGTTAAATTTCTGACAGTCTAGTATTCTAACAAGACTAGGTTAAACCTTTTAAAAATCCATTCTCTGACTTAAGATATAAACAAATCAGATCAAATAGACATTTCATTCAGTGTCATTGGGTCATTGTATGAATATCAAAGAGAGTCCATGTTAGGTTTATGTAGATGTGTTTATACACCCATTTGTGGTTTGACATAATGCGGATCAGAGTTTTTTATTTTTTCACTTGAGAGTTAAAATGTTAAAATGTGTCTTGGCTGCACAGGTGCAGAATTATGAGGAAATGTAACCTCTAAAGGCATTTACAAGCAATAAGAACTATAGAAAATATGTACATGCACATTTTGAGTAAAGGAGTGAGTTAAGTCCCTCATGATGTTTAACCACTTCCTGTTGCAGGACCATCAAAATGACAGACTGACTTTGCATCGCAACCCGAGGAAGAAAAGAATACACCATATCATGATTTGACAAAAATAAATCATTAAACGTAGTACATCATTTCAGTTATAGCACAGAGGTGCTGTATCTGCAGCTTACAAATATTTAACACAACACACCTACTCACTAATACATTCAATAATTATTTAATGATGTAACTCTTATTGATAAACATGTTGAGTATACAGTTCAACTATGTTGTGCTCAACTAGGTGTATACACACACACACACACACACACACACATATAAATTTGACATTTGTTAAAATGTACACCAATCAGCTAAAACATTAAAACCACTGACAGGTGAAGTGAACAGCACTGATCATCTTGTTATAGTGCAATGTTCTGTTGGGAAATCTTTGGTTCTGACATTTGTGTAGATACCATCTGACATGCTCCACCAACATAAACACTAGTGTAGACCAGGGAACCCCCGTTATGACAGTGGCGCCCCCAGCAGGACAGTGCGTCATGCCACACCACAAAAAACTGGAGTTCAAACACCTTGAGCTCTTTGTCCCATTACTTGGGTCATACCTGACCAGTTTTTGTGGTGTGGCATGACGCACTGTCCTGCTGGGGGCGGCACTGCCATTGACCAGTGCCATTGCCCTGAGAGTGTTTATTTTGTCGGCAGTGGTGTTCTGGTGTGTGGCATCAAGTGTCAAGTGGCATCTACATGAATGACAGGACCCAATGTTTCCCAGCAGAACATTGCACTAGAACAAGATGATCAATGTTATTCACTTCACCCACCAGTGGTTTAATGTTTAGGCTGATCAGTGTATACGTATGTGTTGAGTGCTGAGGCCTAAGCATGTCAAGTAATAACAACTGAAACAAATGTTGTAGAATTATAATACTTATTACACATGTACATTCAACTTTGTTACACATATTACTGCTGTATAAATGACCCTGTTACATTTATATGTACATTGTATATGAATGGCTGTTACAGCAGCTATTTTGTCAGTTTCATTTTGTAATTTGACATTATTCAAAATGCCACCACTTTACTTGTATTTTCTTTGAGTTCCATAAACAATCCATCTCATCTTCTGTGCTCAGCATCCAAGGCTCCCACCCTCATCCCACATCTGACCTGTTTCATCGGTGAAGGTGAAGCCTAATGAGGCACCACTGCTCCAGCTCCAGCCCTTACACAAATTAAGCGACACAAGATAATGTTAGCATGAAATGGACTTAAAAAACCACTAACAGTGCTAAAACACGGAAATTACTGTAAGAGCAATGTGACTTACCTCTCCCATGGAGCACAACAGCAAAAGGGGAGAGGTAAGGAGGGAGACACCCCTTTATAGGTGGGGTACCCCCAAAGGTGAATGTAGGGGTCCAAAAACTGGTTATCAAACGCTCCAAATATTGAGTACGGAGGCCTAAGCATGTCAAGTAATAACAACAACTGAAACAAATGTTGTGGAATTATAATACTTATTACAAATGTACATTCAACTTTGTTACACATATTCCTGCTGTATAAATGACCCTGTTACATTTATATATGTATTGTATATGAATGGCTGTTACAGCAGCTATTTTGTCAGATAGCACCACTACTTTACTTGTATTTTCTTTGAGTTCTATGACCAATCCATCTCATCTTCTGTGCTCAGCATCCAAGCCTCCCACCCTCATCCCACATTTGACCTGTTTCACTGGTAGAGGTGAAGCATACCGAGGCACCACTGCTGTAACTGAATCTGGCAAAACATGCCAGAGCTGGTCAGCTCAGATGCCACATCAACACAGCCGCACACCACACAACTATCCCGGAAAGTAAGAGCTACTGTAACTGAGAAATGTTGTTCTTGACAAAAGAGGGACCTATGGCATGTTGCCGTCATTGTTTGGTTTGCCTGTGTTTATCATCATTACTGTCTGTTGTTTGTCAGAGGCCTGGTTAACAACTACTGTCGTAACCCTGACGATGAGGCAAGTCCCTGGTGTTACACTACTGACCCTGACAGCCGCTGGGAGTACTGTGATGTGCCGAGCTGTGAGGATGGAGTCGGACCAGGTATAACAGTAATCAGTGGTGTAGATTTCTCACCAGTTTACAATAACATTAATGACAGTGGTGATGACACACACACACACACACACACACACACACACACACACACACATACATTTACATTTGACATTTGGCATTCATACATATATACTGTATATGTGTGTCTTTGTGTGTACGGTTTGTATTAATTTACATTTATGTAACTAGTGGACTCTAGTGATGTCTGCGTTGTGTAGATATAAAGAGGCCCAGACTGTGGATATCTTTGGAGGCAATCTCTGTTTATTCCTAACTACAGGTGGTAAAAACAAAAATCGTCTGTCATACACAACATGCAAACTCCAGCTCATACACAAATTAAGCGACACAAGATAGTGTTAGCATAAAATGAACTTATAAACAACTAACAGAGCTAAAACACGGAAATTACTCTAAGAGCAATGTTGCTTAGCACAACAGCAACAGGGGAGAGGTAAGGAGGGAGACACCCCTTTATAGGTGGGGTACCCCCAAAGTTGAACATAGGGGTACAGAAACTGGTTATCAAACGCTCCAAATATTGAGTGCGAAGGCCTAAGCATGTCAAGTAATGACAACTGAAACAAATGTTGTGGAATTATAATACTGATTACAAATGTAGATTTAATTTACACATATTCCTGCTGTATAAATTAACCTGTTACATTTATATATATATATATTGTATATGAGTGGCTGTTACAGCAGCTGTTTAGTCAGTTTCATTTTGTAATTTGAGATTATTCAAAATGCCACCACTTTACTTGTATTTTCTTTGAGTTCCATAACCAATCCATCTCATCTTCTGTGCTCAGCATCCAAGCCTCCCACCCTCATCCAAGATCAGACCTGTTTCACCGGTAAAGGTGAAGCATACAGAGGCACAATTGCTGTAAGTGGATCTGGCAAAACATGCCAGAGCTGGTCGGCTCAGACGCCACACCAACACAGCCGCACACCAGACAACTATCCTGACAAGTAAGAGCTACTGTAACTGACAAATTTTGTTCTTGATAAAAGAGGGACCTATGGCATGTTTCCTTGATTTTTGGGTTTGCCTGTGTTCATCATTATTACTGTCTGTTGTTTGTCAGAGGCCTGGTTAACAACTACTGTCGTAACCCTGACAATGAGAGGAGACCCTGGTGTTACACTACTGACTCTGAAAGCCGCTGGGAGTACTGCAGTGTGCCACGCTGTGAGGATGCAGCCAGACCAGGTATAACAGTAATCAATGGTGATGATTTCTCACCACTGTTATTCATATCCATTTACTGTATAGGCTGTGTGTGTGTGTGTGTGTGTGTGTGTGTGTGTGTGTGTGTGTGTGTGTGTACATATATATATATATATATATACACCCATCAGCCAAAAAACACAGACAGGGGAAGTGAGTAACTTTGATCATTTTGTTCCAATGCATTGTTCTGCTGGGAAACCTTTGGTTCTGGCATTCATGTGGATACCACCTGACATCTTCCACCCACCATTGCAGACCAAGTACCCCCCCTCATAGCAACAGTGCTCCACAATGGCAGTGCCCCCCCAGCAGAAAAAAGCAGCATGCCACACTACAAAAACTGTTTAGAAATGGCCTGTGAGCATGAGACAAAGCTCAAGGTGTCGACCTGGCTCCTGAATTTCTCAGGTCCCAATCTGCTAAAGGATTCTTGTGATGTGCTGATACCCCAGATGTACCCCTAATCCAAGGTGGGGCCTCCTTGGATCGGACTTGGCTCTGACCTGTCGAGGCATGGACACAGGATCTCTGGGAGTGTCCTGCAATGTCTGGCACTAGTGTGTTGGTGGCAGATCCATTTAGTCCAGTGGGTTGTGAGGTGGGTAAATGGCATATGCCACAGATCTGGGGAATTTGGAGGCCAGGTTGACACTTTGAGGTCTTTGTCCCATTCCTTGGGCCAATCCTGAGCAATGTATTCAGTGTGGCATGGTGCATTGTCCTGCTGGGTGGCCACTGCCATTGGGGAGTACTGTTGCCATGAAGGGGGGTACTTGGTCTACAACTGTGTTTGAGTGGGTGGAACATGTCAGGTGGTATCAACATGAATGCCAGAACCAAAGGTTTCCCAGCAGAACAATGCATTGGAACAAAATAATGAAAGTTATTCAACTCACCTGTCAGTGGTTTTAATGTTTTGGTTGATCGGTGGATATAAAATCACACTCTCAACCTCTTCGGTGGTATCTGTATCATCCTCAAGCTGGGGTCCTCTACCAATCAGAGGCCTGGGAGTCAGAGGGTTCTGCACAGTATCTTAGCTGTTCCTAGGCCTGCACACTTCTGCACTGAGGCTTCAGATGTTGTTCCTGGAATCTGCCGGAGCCACTCTCCCAGTTTGGGGGTCACTGCCCCAAGTGCTCCTACTACCATGGAGACCACGTCAACTTTGACCTTGCACATCTGTTCCACCTGTTCTTTCAACCCTTGATCCCTCTCCACCTTTTCATGTTCCTTCTTTTTGATGTTGCTGTCGGCTGGTAGCGCACCATCTACCACCACTGCCCTCTTCTGGTGTTTCTTAACCACCACTATATCCGGTTGGGTAGCCAGCAGCTGTTCATCAGTCTGGAAGCTTAAGTCCCACAAGATCTTAGCCCTGTTGTTCTCAACCACCTTTGCTGGTGTCTTCCATCGGTATTTGGGTACTTCAAGTCCATACTGGGTACAGATGTTCCTGTACACTATCCCAGCCACTTGTTTGTGCCTCTCAATGTACACTGATCCTGCCTGCATCTTGCACCCTGCCACAACGTGCTGGACCATCTGAGGGGCATCTTTGCACAGCCTGCACCTTGGGTCTGATCTGCTGTGGTAGACCGTGGCCTCTGTGGCCCTTGTACTTAGGGCCTGTTCTTGTGCTGTGATGATTAGTGCCTCCATGCTGTCTGTCAGTCCAGCATTCTCCAGCCACTGGTAAGTCTTCCTGATATCAGCCACTTCCTTTATCTGACGTTCCTATGCACCATGTAGGGGCTTGTCCCTCCATGTTGTTTGCTCCTCCACCTTTTTGCTCCCATCAGGTTTCTGTTGTCTGAGGCATTCACTTAGCAGTTCATCCTTTGGGGCCATCTTCTTGATGTACTCCTGGATTTTCGATGTTTCATCCTGCATAGTGGCTCTGATGCTCTCTAGTCCTAGGCCTCCCTCTTTCTTCTTCGTGTATAGCCTCAGGGTGCTGGACTTGCATTGTAAGGAGCTTTCTTGTCTTAATGTCTGTGTCTTCTATCTCCTCCTTTGGCCAGCTTATGATCCGTACTGGGTATCTGATGACTGGCAGTGCGTACATGTTGCTGGCTCGGACATTGATCTGACCATTCAGCTGACTTCTCAGGACTTGCCTTACTCTCTAGAGGTATTTGGTTGTGGTCAACTTCCTTGCGGCCTCCTCATGATTCCATTAGCCTGTTAGATCCCACAGTACTTGCGGCTGTTCTGGATATCTCCTATGTTGCCCTCTGGTAGGTCAACTCCTTCAGTTCTGATCATCTTGCCTCTCTTTGATACCATTTGATCACACTTGTCTAATCCGAATGCCATCCCCATGTCCTTGCTGTACATCCTGGTGGTGTGGATCAGTGAGTCGATTTCTCGCTCATTCTGTTTGTAGAGCTTGATGTCATCCATGTAGAGCAGGTGGTTTATTGTTAACCCCGCTTTGGAATCAGTATCCATAGCAAGTCTTCCTG
Source organism: Epinephelus fuscoguttatus (assembly GCF_011397635.1). Taxonomy (NCBI): domain Eukaryota; kingdom Metazoa; phylum Chordata; class Actinopteri; order Perciformes; family Serranidae; genus Epinephelus; species Epinephelus fuscoguttatus. The sequence continues at coordinate 24,428,894 of NC_064756.1, forward strand.
ATGATCTGACTGAGGGCACTCAGGCCTATGCAGAACAGCAGTGGTGACAGTGCATCCCGTTGGTATGTGCCCCATTTGATGATGACTAAGAGGCCGTTTACGTACCACGGTGATTTCGATAAACGGAGACATCTTCCTTTGTTTGTGCCCTTTGTTTACACGCAAACGGAGATTTCTCCTCTGAAAACGAGTCTTTCTAAAAACTCCGGCCAGAGTGGAGATTTTGGAAAATTCCGGTTGCGCGTTTGCATGTAAACTGAGATAAACGGAGATAAACGGAGTTATAGGCAGCCGACGTCACAGTATGCGCCGTAACTTGCGCCTGTGTCAAAAGTGCGACCTATGTTGCTATGGTGACAATGGATACATGGAAGGCTTGAGCTTCTCGTTACACTGCCACCTACAGGTTTGGCGTGCTCTTGTGTATATATATACGGGTAAGTGTAAACGAAGATCTTTTTGAAAACGGAGACGGTGAAATGTCCATTTATGAAAATAGCCGGCAACGTGTAAACGGCCTCTTAGGCAGTGGGCTTTGAGTTGGCCTCCAGGTTCATCTTCCACTTTTCCATGGAGTTCTTTATGAAGGCTGTTAGTGTCCTGTTGATCTTGTATAGTTCCAGTCATTCCAGTATCTATGTGTGTGGCACTAAGTCGTAGGCTTTCTTGTAGTCAATCCAGGCGGTGCACAGGTTGGCCTTCCTGCTCTTGCAGTCTCGGGTGATTGCTCTGTTGAGCAGTAGCTGGTGCTTGGCTTCTCTGGTCTTCCCACCAAATCCTTTCTGTGCCTCTCTCCTTATCTTGGCCAGCCATCTCTTCCACAGAGGGTACTGGTTTTTATGTACTATGCCTATCTTGTATCCAAGCATCTCCAGGACTGTACTGTGAATCAGCTTGATGGTGTCAGTGATGGTATATATATATATATGTATATATGTATATTGTATATACAGTATATGTACACACATATAGCTATATACAGTAGTTAGCTATAGCCACTTAGTAATTACTATTTTGCATGAAATGGACTTACAAACCACTAACAGTGCTAAAACACGGAAATTACTCTAAGAGCAATGTGGTTTACCTCTCCCATGGAGCACAACAGCAAAAGGGGAGAGGTAAGGAGGTAGACAACACTTTATAGTTGGGGTACCCCAAAGGTAAACATAGGGGTACAGAAACTGGTTATCACACGCTCCAAATATTGAGTATGGAGGCCTAAGCATGTCAAGTAGTAACAACTGAAACAAATGTTGTGGAATTATAATACTTATTACAAATGTAGATTCAACTTCGTTACACATATTCCTGCTGTATAAATTAACCTGTTACATTTATATGTCTATTGAGATGAATGGCTGTTACAGCAGCTGTTTAGTCAGTTTCATTTTGTAATTTGACATTATTCAAAATGCCACCACTTTACTTGTATTTTCTTTGAGTTCTATGACCAATCCATCTCATCTTCTGTGCTCAGCATCCAAGCCTCCCACCTCATCCCACATCTGACCTGTTTCACTGGTAGAGGTGAAGCATACCGAGGCACCACTGCTGTAACTGAATCTGGCAAAACATGCCAGAGCTGGTCAGCTCAGATGCCACATCAACACGACCGCACGCCAGACAACAATCCCGGAAAGTAAGAGTTGCCGTAACTGAAAAATGTTGTTCTTGACAAAAGAGGGACCTATGGCATGTTGTCTTCATTGTTTGGTTTGCCTGTGTTTAACATTATTACTGTCTGTTGTTTGTCAGAGGCCTGGTTAACAACTACTGTCACCGATGAGGCAAGTCCCTGGTGTTACACTACTGACCCTGACAGCCGCTGGGAGTACTGTGATGTGCCGAGCTGTGAGGATGGAGTCGGACCAGGTATAACAGTAATCAGTGGTGTTGATTTCTCACCAGTTTACAATAACATTAATGACAGTGGTGATCACACACACACACACACATACATTTACATTTGACATTTGGCATTCATACATATATACTGTATATGTGTGTCTTTGTGTGTACTGTTTGTATTAATTTACATTTATGTAACCAGTGGACTCTAGTGATGTCTGCGTTGTATAGATATAAAACGGCCCAGACTGTGGATATCTTTGGAGGCAATCTCTGTTTATTCCTGACAACAGGTGGTAAAAACAAAAATCGTCTGTCATACACAACATGCAAACTCCAGCCACTACACAAATTAAGCGACACAAGATAGTGTTAGCATAAAATGAACTTATAAACAACTAACAGAGCTAAAACACGGAAATTACTCTAAGAGCAATGTTGTTTACCTCTCCCATGGAGCACAACAGCAACAGGGGAGAGGTAAGGAGGGAGACACCCCTTTATAGGTGGGGTACCCCCAAAGTTGAACATAGGGGTACAGAAACTGGTTATCAAACGCTCCAAATATTGAGTGCGAAGGCCTAAGCATGTCAAGTAATGACAACTGAAACAAATGTTGTGGAATTATAATACTTATTACAAATGTACATTTAATTTACACATATTACTGCTGTATAAATTAACCTGTTACATTTATATATATATATATATATATATATTGTATATGAGTGGCTGTTACAGCAGCTGTTCAGTCAGTTTCATTTTGCAATTTGACATCATTTAAAGCACCACTACTTTACTTGTATTTTCTTTGAGTTCTATAACCAATCCATCTCATCTTCTGTGCTCAGCATCCAAGCCTCCCACTCTCATCCCACATCTGACCTGTTTCACCGGTAAAGGTGAAGCATACCGAGGCACCACTGCTGTAACTGAATCTGGCAAAACATGCCAGAGCTGGTCGGCTCAGACGCCCCACCAACACAGCCGCACACCACACAACTATCCTGACAAGTAAGAGCTACTGTAACTGACAAATGTTGTTCTTGATAAAAGAGGGACCTATGGCATGTTTCCTTGATTTTTGGGTTTGCCTGTGTTCATCATTATTACTGTCTGTTGTTTGTCAGAGGCCTGGTTAACAACTACTGTCGTAACCCTGACAATGAGAGGAGACCCTGGTGTTACACTACTGACTCTGAAAGCCGCTGGGAGTACTGCAGTGTGCCACGTTGCCAGAGGATGCAGCCAGACCAGGTATAACAGTAATCAATGGTGATGATTTCTCACCACTGTTATTCATATCCATTTACTGTATAGGCTGTGTGTGTGTGTGTGTGTGTGTGTGTGTGTGTGTGTGTGTGTGTGTGTGTGTGTGTGTCTACATATATATATATATATACACCCATCAGCCAAAAAACACAGACAGGGGAAGTGAGTAACTTTGATCATTTTGTTCCAATGCATTGTTCTGCTGGGAAACCTTTGGTTCTGGCATTCATGTGGATACCACCTGACATCTTCCACCCACCATTGCAGACCAAGTACTCATAACAACAGTGCTCCACGATGGCAGTGCCCCCAGCAGAAAAAGCAGCATGCCACACTACAAAACTGTTTAGAAATGGCCTGTGAAGCATGAGACAAAGCTCAAGGTGTCGACCTGGCTCCTGAATTTCTCAGGTCCCAATCTGCTAAAGGATTCTTGTGATGTGCTGATACCCCAGATGTACCCCTAATCCAAGGTGGGGCCTCCTTGGATCGGACTTGGCTCTGACCTGTCGAGGCATGGACACAGGATCTCTGGGAGTGTCCTGCAATGTCTGGCACTAGTGTGTTGGTGGCAGATCCATTTAGTCCAGTGGGTTGTGAGGTGGGTAAATGGCATATGCCACAGATCTGGGGAATTTGGAGGCCAGGTTGACACTTTGAGGTCTTTGTCCCATTCCTTGGGCCAATCCTGAGCAATGTATTCAGTGTGGCATGGTGCATTGCCCTGCTGGGTGGCCACTGCCATTGGGGAGTACTGTTGCCATGAAGGGGGGTACTTGGTCTACAACTGTGTTTGAGTGGGTGGAACATGTCAGGTGGTATCAACATGAATGCCAGAACCAAAGGTTTCCCAGCAGAACAATGCATTGGAACAAAATAATGAAAGTTATTCAACTCACCTGTCAGTGGTTTTAATGTTTTGGTTGATCGGTGGATATAAAATCACACTCTCAACCTCTTCGGTGGTATCTGTATCATCCTCAAGCTGGGGTCCTCTACCAATCAGAGGCCTGGGAGTCAGAGGGTTCTGCACAGTATCTTAGCTGTTCCTAGGCCTGCACACTTCTGCACTGAGGCTTCAGATGTTGTTCCTGGAATCTGCCGGAGCCACTCTCCCAGTTTGGGGTCACTGGCCCAAGTGCTCCTACTACCATGGAGACCACGTCAACTTTGACCTTGCACATCTGTTCCACCTGTTCTTTCAACCCTTGATCCTCTCCACCTTTTCATGTTCCTTCTTTTTGATGTTGCTGTCGGCTGGTAGCGCACCATCTACCACCACTGCCCTCTTCTGGTGTTTCTTAACCACCACTATATCCGGTTGGGTAGCCAGCAGCTGTTCATCAGTCTGGAAGCTTAAGTCCCACAAGATCTTAGCCCTGTTGTTCTCAACCACCTTTGCTGGTGTCTTCCATCGGTATTTGGGTACTTCAAGTCCATACTGGGTACAGATGTTCCTGTACACTATCCCAGCCACTTGTTTGTGCCGCTCAATGTACACTGATCCTGCCTGCATCTTGCACCCTGCCACAATGTGCTGGACCATCTGAGGGGCATCTTTGCACAGCCTGCACCTTGGGTCTGATCTGCTGTGGTAGACCGTGGCCTCTGTGGCCCTTGTACTTAGGGCCTGTTCTTGTGCTGTGATAATTAGTGCCTCCATGCTGTCTGTCAGTCCAGCATTCTCCAGCCACTGGTAGGTCTTCCTGATATCAGCCACTTCCTTTATCTGACGTTCCTATGCACCATGTAGGGGCTTGTCCCTCCATGTTGTTTGCTCCTCCACCTCTTTGCTCTCACCAGGTTTCTGTTGTCTGAGGCATTCACTTAGCAGCTAATCCTTTGGGGCCATCTCCTTGATGTACTTCTGGATTTTGGATGTTTCATCCTGGTTAGCGGCTCTGATGCTCATTAGTCCTCAGCCCCCCCTCTTTCCACTTTGTGTATAGCCTCAGGGTGCTGGACTTGGGGTGGAACCCTCCATGCATGGTAAAGAGCTTTCTTGTCTTGGTATCTGTGGCTTCTATGTCCTCCTTTGGCCAGCTTATGATCCCAGCTGGGTATCTGATGACTGGCAGTCCATACGTGTTGATGGCTCGGACCTTGTTCTGACCGTTCAGCTGACTTCTCAGGACTTGCCTTACTCTCTGGAGGTATTTGGTTGTGGTCGACTTCCTTACGGCCTCCTCTTGATTTCCATTGGCCTGTTAGATCCCACAGTACTCATAGCTGTTCTGGATAACTCCTATGTTGCCCTCTGGTAGGTCAACTCCTTCAGTTCTGATCATCTTGCCTCTCTTTGATACCATTTGATCACACTTGTCTAATCCGAATGCCATCCCCATGTCCTTGTTGTACATCCTGGTGGTGTGGATCAGTGAGTCGATTTCTCGCTCATTCTGTTCAGAGCTTGATGTCATCCATGTAGAGCAGGTGGTTTATTGTTAACCCCACTTTGGAATCAGTATCCATAGCAAGTCTTCCTGATGATCTGACTGAGGGCACTCAGGCCTATGCAGAACAGCAGTGGTGACAGTGCATCCCGTTGGTATGTGCCCCATTTGATGATGACTAAGAGGCCGTTTACACGTACACGGTGATTTCGATAAACGGAGACATCTTCCTTTGTTTGTGCCCTTTGTTTACACGCAAACGGAGATTTCTCCTCTGAAAACGAGTCTTTCTAAAAACTCCGGCCAGAGTGGAGATTTTGGAAAATTCGATTCTTGCGCGCTTGCATGTAAACTGAGATAAACGGAGATAAACGGAGTTATAGGCAGCCGACGTCACAGTATGCGCGTAACTTGCGCCTGTGTCAAAAGTGCGACCTATGTTGCTATGGTGACAATGGATACATGGAAGGCTTGAGCTTCTCGTTACACTGCCACCTACAGGTTTGGCGTGCTCTTGTGTATATATATACGGGTAAGTGTAAACGAAGATCTTTTTGAAAACGGAGACGGTGAAATGTCCATTTATGAAAATAGCCGGCAACGTGTAAACGGCCTCTTAGGCAGTGGGCTTTGAGTTGGCCTCCAGGTTCATCTTCCACTTTTCCATGGAGTTCTTTATGAAGGCTGTTAGTGTCCTGTTGATCTTGTATAGTTCCAGTCATTCCAGTATCTATGTGTGTGGCACTAAGTCGTAGGCTTTCTTGTAGTCAATCCAGGCGGTGCACAGGTTGGCCTTCCTGCTCTTGCAGTCTCGGGTGATTGCTCTGTTGAGCAGTAGCTGGTGCTTGGCTTCTCTGGTCTTCCCGCCAAATCCTTTCTGTGCCTCTCTCCTTATCTTGGCAGCCAGCCATCTCTTCCACAGAGGGTACTGGTTTTTATGTACTATGCCTATCTTGTATCCAAGCATCTCCAGGACTGTACTGTGAATCAGCTTGATGGTGTCAGTGATGGTATATATATACAGTACAGGCCAAAAGTTTGGACACACCTTCTCATTCAATGCGTTTTCTTTATTTTCATGACTATTTACATTGTAGATTCTCACTGAAGGCATCAAAACTATGAATGAACACATGTGGAGTTATGTACTTAACAAAAATAGGTGAAATAACTGAAAACATGTTTTATATTCTAGTTTCTTCAAAATAGCCACCCTTTGCTCTGATTACTGCTTTGCACACTCTTGGCATTCTCTCCATGAGCTTCAAGAGGTAGTCACCTGAAATGGTTTTCCAACATCTTGACCATTCAGCTGTTTAGCACTTGTTGGCCCCTTTGCCTTCACTCTGCGGTCCAGCTCACCCCAAACCATCTCGATTGGGTTCAGGTCCGGTGACTGTGGAGGCCAGGTCATCTGCCGCAGCACTCCATCACTCTCCTTCTTGGTCCTCCAGCCTGGAGGTGTGTTTGGGGTCATTGTCCTGTTGAAAAATAAATGATCGTCCAACTAAACGCAAACCGGATGGGATGGCATGTCGCTGCAGGATGCTGTGGTAGCCATGCTGGTTCAGTGTGCCTTCAATTTTGAATAAATCCCCAACAGTGTCACCAGCAAAACACCCCCACACCATCACCTCCTCCTCCATGCTTCACAGTGGGAACCAGGCATGTGGAATCCATCCGTTCACCTTTTCTGCGTCTCACAAAGACACGGCGGTTGGAACCAAAGATCTCAAATTTGGACTCATCAGACCAAAGCACAGATTTCCACTGGTCTAATGTCCATTCCTTGTGTTTCTTGGCCCAAACAAATCTCTTCTGTTCTGTTGCCTCCTTAGCAGTGGTTTCCTAGCAGCTATTTGACCATGAAGGCCTGATTCTCTGCAGTCTCCTCTTAACAGTTGTTCTAGAGATGGGTCTGCTGCTAGAACTCTGTGTGGCATTCATCTGGTCTCTGATCTGAGCTGCTGTTAACTTCCATTTCTGAGGCTGGTGACTGGATGAACTTATCCTCAGAAGCAGAGGTGACTCTTGGTCTTCCTTTCCTGGTCGGTCCTCATGTGTGCCAGTTTTGTAGCACTTGATGGTTTTTCTACTTGGGGACACATTTAAAGTTTTTGCAATTTTCCGGACTGACTGACCTTCATTTCTTAAAGTAATGATGGCCACTCGTTTTTCTTTAGTTAGCTGATTGGTTCTTGCCATAATATGAATTTTAACAGTTGTCCAATAGGGCTGTCGGCTGTGTATTAACCTGACTTCTGCACAACACAACTGATGGTCCCAACCCCATTGATTATGTATATTGTATATACAGTATATGTACACACATATAGCTATATACAGTAGTTCGCTACAGCCACTTAGTAAATACTGTTTTGCATGAAATGGACTTACAAACCGCTAACAGTGCTAAAACACGGAAATTACTCTAAGAGCAATGTGGTTTACCTCTCCCATGGAGCACAACAGCAAAAGGGGAGAGGTAAGGAGGTAGACAACCCTTTATAGGTGGGGTACCCCAAAGGTAAACGTAGGGGTACAGAAACTGGTTATCACACGCTCCAAATATTGAGTATGGAGGCCTAAGCATGTCAAGTAGTAACAACTGAAACAAATGTTGTGGAATTATAATACTTATTACAAATGTAGATTCAACTTCGTTACACATATTCCTGCTGTATAAATTAACCTGTTACATGTATATGTATATTGAGATGAATGGCTGTTACAGCAGCTGTTTAGTCAGTTTCATTTTGTAATTTGACATTATTCAAAATGCCACCACTTTACTTGTATTTTCTTTGAGTTCTATGACCAATCCATCTCATCTTCTGTGCTCAGCATCCAAGCCTCCCACCCTCATCCCACATCTGACCTGTTTCACTGGTAGAGGTGAAGCATACCGAGGCACCACTGCTGTAACTGAATCTGGCAAAACATGCCAGAGCTGGTCAGCTCAGATGCCACATCAACACGACCGCACGCCAGACAACAATCCCGGAAAGTAAGAGTTGCCGTAACTGAAAAATGTTGTTCTTGACAAAGAGGGACCTATGGCATGTTGTCTTTATTGTTTGGTTTGCCTGTGTTTAACATTATTACTGTCTGTTGTTTGTCAGAGGCCTGGTTAACAACTACTGTCGTAACCCGGCGATGAGGCAAGTCCTGGTGTTACACTACTGACCCTGACAGCCGCTGGGAGTACTGTGATGTGCCGAGCTGTGAGGATGGAGTCGGACCAGGTATAACAGTAATCAGTGGTGTTGATTTCTCACCAGTTTACAATAACATTAATGACAGTGGTGACGACACACACACACACACACACACACACACACACACACACACACACATATTTACATTTGACATTTGACATTTGGCATTCATACATATATACTGTATATGTGTGTCTTTGTGTGTACTGTTTGTATTAATTTACATTTATGTAACCAGTGGACTCTAGTGATGTCTGCGTTGTATAGATATAAAACGGCCCAGACTGTGGATATCTTTGGAGGCAATCTCTGTTTATTCCTGACAACAGGTGGTAAAAACAAAAATCGTCTGTCATACACAACATGCAAACTCCAGCTCATACACAAATTAAGCAACACAAGATAGTGTTAGCATAAAATGAATTTATAAACAACTAACAGAGCTAAAACACGGAAATTACTCTAAGAGCAATGTGTCTTACCTCTCCCACGGAGCACAACAGCAACAGGGAGAGGTAAGGAGGGAGACACCCTTTATAGGTGGGGTACCCCCAAAGTTGAACATAGGGGTACAGAAACTGGTTATCAAACGCTCCAAATATTGAGTGCGAAGGCCTAAGCATGTCAAGTAATAACAACTGAAACAAATGTTGTGGAATTATAATACTTATTACAAATGTACATTTAATTTACACATATTACTGCTGTATAAATTAACCTGTTACATTTATATATATATATATATATATTGTATATGAGTGGCTGTTAGAGCAGCTGTTCAGTCAGTTTCATTTTGCAATTTGACATCATTTAAAGCACCACTACTTTACTTGTATTTTCTTTGAGTTCTATAACCAATCCATCTCATCTTCTGTGCTCAGCATCCAAGCCTCCCACTCTCATCCCACATCTGACCTGTTTCACCGGTAAAGGTGAAGCATACCGAGGCACCACTGCTGTAACTGAATCTGGCAAAACATGCCAGAGCTGGTCGGCTCAGACACCCCACCAACACAGCCGCACACCACACAACTATCCTGACAAGTAAGAGCTACTGTAACTGACAAATGTTGTTCTTGATAAAAGAGGGACCTATGGCATGTTTCCTTGATTTTTGGGTTTGCCTGTGTTCACCATTATTACTGTCTGTTGTTTGTCAGAGGCCTGGTTAGCAACTACTGTCGTAACCCTGACAATGAGAGGAGACCCTGGTGTTACACTACTGACTCTGAAAGCCGCTGGGAGTACTGCAGTGTGCCACGTTGTGAGGATGCAGCCAGACCAGGTATAACAGTAATCAGTGGTGATGATTTCTCACCACTGTTATTCATATCCATTTACTGTATAGGCTATGTACGTGTGTATGTGTGTGTGTGTGTGTTTGTGCGTGTGTGTGTCTACATATATATATATATATATACACCCATCAGCCAAAAAACACAGACAGGGGAAGTGAGTAACTTTGATCATTTTGTTCCAATGCATTGTTCTGCTGGGAAACCTTTGGTTCTGGCATTCATGTGGATACCACCTGACATCTTCCACCCACCATTGCAGACCAAGTACCCCCCCTCATAGCAACAGTGCTCCACAATGGCAGTGCCCCCCCAGCAGAAAAAAGCAGCATGCCACACTACAAAAACTGTTTAGAAATGGCCTGTGAAGCATGAGACAAAGCTCAAGGTGTCGACCTGGCTCCTGAATTTCTCAGGTCCCAATCTGCTAAAGGATTCTTGTGATGGGCTGATACCCCAGATGTACCCCTAATCCAAGGTGGGGCCTTCTTGGATCGGACTTGGCTCTGACCTGTCGAGGCATGGACACAGGATCTCTGGGAGTGTCCTGCAATGTCTGGCACTAGTGTGTTGGTGGCAGATCCATTTAGTCCAGTGGGTTGTGAGGTGGGTAAATGGCATATGCCACAGATCTGGGGAATTTGGAGGCCAGGTTGACACTTTGAGGTCTTTGTCCCATTCCTTGGGCCAATCCTGAGCAATGTATTCAGTGTGGCATGGTGCATTGTCCTGCTGGGTGGCCACTGCCATTGGGGAGTACTGTTGCCATGAAGGGGGGTACTTGGTCTACAACTGTGTTTGAGTGGGTGGAACATGTCAGGTGGTATCAACATGAATGCCAGAACCAAAGGTTTCCCAGCAGAACAATGCATTGGAACAAAATAATGAAAGTTATTCAACTCACCTGTCAGTGGTTTTAATGTTTTGGTTGATCGGTGGATATAAAATCACACTCTCAACCTCTTCGGTGGTATCTGTATCATCCTCAAGCTGGGGTCCTCTACCAATCAGAGGCCTGGGAGTCAGAGGGTTCTGCACAGTATCTTAGCTGTTCCTAGGCCTGCACACTTCTGCACTGAGGCTTCAGATGTTGTTCCTGGAATCTGCCGGAGCCACTCTCCCAGTTTGGGGGTCACTGCCCCAAGTGCTCCTACTACCATGGAGACCACGTCAACTTTGACCTTGCACATCTGTTCCACCTGTTCTTTCAACCCTTGATCCCTCTCCACCTTTTCATGTTCCTTCTTTTTGATGTTGCTGTCGGCTGGTAGCGCACCATCTACCACCACTGCCCTCTTCTGGTGTTTCTTAACCACCACTATATCCGGTTGGGTAGCAAGCAGCTGTTCGTCAGTCTGGAAGTTTAAGTCCCACAAGATCTTAGCCCTGTTGTTCTCAACCACCTTTTCTGGTGTCTTCCATCGGTATTTGGGTACTTCAAGTCCATACTGGGTACAGATGTTCCTGTACACTATCCCAGCCACTTGTTTGTGCCTCTCTCCTTATCTTGGCCGCCAGCCATCTCTTCCACAGAGGGTACTGGTTTTTATGTACTATGCCTATCTTGTATCCAAGCATCTCCAGGACTGTACTGTGAATCAGCTTGATGGTGTCAGTGATGGTCTAAATATATATATATATATATATATATATATATATATATATATATATATATATATATATATATGTATATATATATACATATATATACATATATATATATATATATATATATATACATATATATGTACTGCATATACAGTATATGCACAAATATAGCTATATACACTAGTTAGCTATAGCCATTTAGTAATTACTATTTTCACAGTCAATTTCATTTTGCAATTTGACATTATTTAAAGCACCTCTACTTTACTTGTATTTCCTTTGAGTTCTATGACCAATCCATCTCATCTTCTGTGCTCAGCATCCAAGACCCACCCTCATCCCACATCTGACCTGTTTCACCAGTAAAGGTGAAGCCTAATGAGGCACCACTGCTCCAGCTCCAGCCCTTATACAAATTAAGCGACACAAGATAGTGTTAGCATGAAATGGACTTACAAACCGCTAACAGTGCTAAAACACGGAAATTACTGCAAGAGCAATGTGATTTACCTCTCCCATGAAGCACAACAGCAAAAGGGGAGAGGTAAGGAGGTAGACAACCCTTTATAGGTGGGCTACCCCAAAGGTAAACGTAGGGGTACAGAAACTGGTTATCACACGCTCCAAATATTGAGTATGAAGGTCTAAGTATGTCAAGTAATAACAACTGAAACAAATGTTGTGGAATTATAATACATATTACAAATGTAGATTCAACTTCGTTACACATATTCCTGCTGTATAAATGACCCTGTTACATTTATATGTATATTGGAGATGAATGGCTGTTACAGCAGCTGTTTAGTCAGTTTCATTTTGTAATTTGACATTATTCAAAATGCCACCACTTTACTTGTATTTTCTTTGAGTTCTATGACCAATCCATCTCATCTTCTGTGCTCAGCATCCAAGCCTCCCACCCTCATCCCACATCTGACCTGTTTCACTGGTAGAGGTGAAGCATACCGAGGCACCACTACTGTAACTGAATCTGGCAAAACATGCCAGAGCTGGTCAGCTCAGATGCCCACATCAACACGACCGCACACGCCAGACAACAATCCCGGAAAGTAAGAGTTGCTGTAACTGAAAAATGTTGTTCTTGACAAAAGAGGGACCTATGGCATGTTGTCTTCATTGTTTGGTTTGCCTGTGTTTCACATTATTACTGTCTGTTGTTTGTCAGAGACCTGGTTAACAACTACTGTCGTAACCCGACAATGAGGCAAGTCCCTGGTGTTACACTACTGACCCTGACAGCCGCTGGGAGTACTGTGATGTGCCGAGCTGTGAGGATGGAGTCGGACCAGGTATAACAGTAATCAGTGGTGTTGATTTCTCACCAGTTTACAATAACATTAATGACAGTGGTGACGACACACACACACACACACACACACACATACATTTACAATATATGTATGAATGCCAAATGTAAATGTGTGTGTGTGTGTGTGTGTGTGTGTGTGTGTGTATGTAATAATTTACATTTAAGTAACCAGTGGACTCTAGTGATATCTACGTTGTGTAGATATAAAGAGGCCCAGACTGTGGATATCTTTGGAGGCAATCTCTGTTTATTCCTGACAACAGGTGGAAAAAACAAAAATCGTCTGTCATACACAACATGCAAACTCCAGCCACTACACAAATTAAGCGACACAAGATAGTGTTAGCATAAAATGAACTTATAAACAACTAACAGAGCTAAAACACGGAAATTACTCTAAGAGCAATGTTGCTTACCTTCTCCCACGGAGCACAACAGCAACAGGGGAGAGGTACGGGGGTAGACACCCCTTTATAGGTGGGGTACCCCTAAAGCTGAAAATAGGGGTCCAACAACTGGTTATCAACGCTGCAAATATTGAGTATGGAGGCCTAAGCATGTCAGGTAATAACAACTGAAACAAATGTTGTGGAATTATAATACTTATTACAAATGTACATTCAACATTTAATTTACACATATATTTTCCTGCTGTATAAATGACCTGTTACATTTATATATATATGTATTGTGTATGAATGGCTGTTACAGCAGCTATTTTGTCAGATAGCACCACTACTTTACTTGTATTTTCTTTGAGTTCTATGACCAATCCATCTCATCTTCTGTGCTCAGCATCCAAGCCTCCCACCATGATCCCACATCAGACCTGTTTCACCGGTGAAGGTGAAGCATACCGAGGCACCACTGCTGTAACTGAATCTGGCAAAACATGCCAGAGCTGGTCGGCTCAGACGCCACACCAACACAGCCGCACACCACACAACTATCCTGACAAGTAAGAGCTACTGTAACTGAAAAATAAATGTTGTTCTTGATAAAAGGGGGACCTATGGCATGTTGCCTTCATTGTTTGGTTTGACCGTGTTTATCATCATTACTGTCTGTTGTTTGTCAGAGGCCTGGATAACAATTACTGTCGTAACCCCGACAATGAGAGGAGACCCTGGTGTTACACTACTGACTCTGAAAGCCGCTGGGAGTACTGCAGTGTGCCACGCTGTGAGGATGCAGCCAGACCAGGTATAACAGTAATCAATGGTGATGATTTCTCACCACTGTTATTCATATCCATTTACTGTATAGGCTGTGTGTGTGTGTGTGTGTGTGTGTGTGTGTGTGTGTGTGTGTGTGTGTGTGTGTGTGTCTACATATATATATATATATATATATATATATATATATATATATATATATATATACACCCATCAGCCAAAAAACACAGACAGGGGAAGTGAGTAACTTTGATCATTTTGTTCCAATGCATTGTTCTGCTGGGAAACCTTTGGTTCTGGCATTCATGTGGATACCACCTGACATCTTCCACCCACCATTGCAGACCAAGTACCCCCCCTCATAGCAACAGTGCTCCACGATGGCAGTGCCCCCCCAGCAGAAAAAAGCAGCATGCCACACTACAAAAACTGTTTAGAAATGGCCTGTGGAGCATGAGACAAAGCTCAAGGTGTCGACCTGGCTCCTGAATTTCTCAGGTCCCAATCTGCTAAAGGATTCTTGTGATGTGCTGATACCCCAGATGTACCCCTAATCCAAGGTGGGGCCTCCTTGGATCGGACTTGGCTCTGACCTGTCGAGGCATGGACACAGGATCTCTGGGAGTGTCCTGCAATGTCTAGCACTAGTGTGTTGGTGGCAGATCCATTTAGTCCAGTGGGTTGTGAGGTGGGTAAATGGCATATGCCACAGATCTGGGGAATTTGGAGGCCAGGTTGACACTTTGAGGTCTTTGTCCCATTCCTTGGGCCAATCCTGAGCAATGTATTCAGTGTGGCATGGTGCATTGTCCTGCTGGGTGGCCACTGCCATTGGGGAGTACTGTTGCCATGAAGGGGGGTACTTGGTCTACAACTGTGTTTGAGTGGGTGGAACATGTCAGGTGGTATCAACATGAATGCCAGAACCAAAGGTTTCCCAGCAGAACAATGCATTGGAACAAAATAATGAAAGTTATTCAACTCACCTGTCAGTGGTTTTAATGTTTTGGTTGATCGGTGGATATAAAATCACACTCTCAACCTCTTCGGGTGGTATCTGTATCATCCTCAAGCTGGGGTCCTCTACCAATCAGAGGCCTGGGAGTCAGAGGGTTCTGCACAGTATCTTAGCTGTTCCTAGGCCTGCACACTTCTGCACTGAGGCTTCAGATGTTGTTCCTGGAATCTGCCGGAGCCACTCTCCCAGTTTGGGGTCACTGCCCCAAGTGCTCCTGCTACCATGGAGACCACGTCAACTTTGACCTTGCACATCTGTTCCACCTGTTCTTTCAACCCTTGATCCCTCTCCACCTTTTCATGTTCCTTCTTTTTGATGTTGCTGTCGGCTGGTAGCGCACCATCTACCACCACTGCCCTCTTCTGGTGTTTCTTAACCACCACTATATCCAGTTGGGTAGCCAGCAGCTGTTCGTCAGTCTGGAAGCTTAAGTCCCACAAGATCTTAGCCCTGTTGTTCTCAACCACCTTTGCTGGTGTCTTCCATCGGTATTTGGGTACTTCAAGTCCATACTGGGTACAGATGTTCCTGTACACTATCCCAGCCACTTGTTTGTGCCGCTCAATGTACACTGATCCTGCCTGCATCTTGCACCCTGCCACAATGTGCTGGACCATCTGAGGGGCATCTTTGCACAGCCTGCACCTTGGGTCTGATCTGCTGTGGTAGACCGTGGCCTCTGTGGCCCTTGTACTTAGGGCCTGTTCTTGTGCTGTGATAATTAGTGCCTCCATGCTGTCTGTCAGTCCAGCATTCTCCAGCCACTGGTAGGTCTTCCTGATATCAGCCACTTCCTTTATCTGACGTTCCTATGCACCATGTAGGGCTTGTCCCTCCATGTTGTTTGCTCCTCCACCTCTTTGCTCTCACCAGGTTTCTGTTGTCTGAGGCATTCACTTAGCAGCTAATCCTTTGGGGCCATCTCCTTGATGTACTTCTGGATTTTGGATGTTTCATCCTGGTTAGCAGCTCTGATGCTCATTAGTCCTCAGCCCCCCCTCTTTCCACTTTGTGTATAGCCTCAGGGTGCTGGACTTGGGGTGGAACCCTCCATGCATGGTGAAGAGCTTTCTTGTCTCTATATCTGTGGCTTCTATCTCCTCCTTTGGCCAGCTTATGATCCCAGCTGGGTATCTGATGACTGGCAGTGCGTACATGTTGCTGGCTCGGACATTGATCTGACCATTCAGCTGACTTCTCAGGACTTGCCTTACTCTCTAGAGGTATTTGGTTGTGGTCAACTTCCTTGCGGCCTCCTCATGATTCCATTAGCCTGTTAGATCCCACAGTACTTGTGGCTGTTCTGGATATCTCCTATGTTGCCCTCTGGTAGGTCAACTCCTTCAGTTCTGATCATCTTGCCTCTCTTTGATACCATTTGATCACACTTGTCTAATCCGAATGCCATCCCCATGTCCTTGTTGTACATCCTGGTGGTGTGGATCAGTGAGTCGATTTCTCGCTCATTCTGTTCGTAGAGCTTGATGTCATCCATGTAGAGCAGGTGGTTTATTGTTAACCCCGCTTTGGAATCAGTATCCATAGCAAGTCTTCCTGATGATCTGACTGAGGGCACTCAGGCCTATGCAGAACAGCAGTGGTGACAGTGCATCCCGTTGGTATGTGCCCCATTTGATGATGACTAAGAGGCCGTTTACACGTACACGGTGATTTCGATAAACGGAGACATCTTCCTTTGTTTGTGCCCTTCGTTTACACACAAACGGAGATTTCTCCTCTGAAAACGAGTCTTTCTAAAAACTCCGGCCAGAGTGGAGATTTTGGAAAATTCCGGTTGCGCGTTTGCATGTAAACTGAGATAAACGGAGATAAACGGAGTTATAGGCAGCCGACGTCTCAGTATGCGCCGTAACTTGCGCCTGTGTCAAAAGTGCGACCTATGTTGCTATGGTGACAATGGATACATGGAAGGCTTGAGCTTCTCGTTACACTGCCACCTACAGGTTTGGCGTGCTCTTGTGTATATATATACGGGTAAGTGTAAACGAAGATCTTTTTGAAACGGAGACGGTGAAATGTCCATTTATGAAAATAGCCGGCAACGTGTAAACGGCCTCTTAGGCAGTGGGCTTTGAGTTGGCCTCCAGGTTCATCTTCCACTTTTCCATGGAGTTCTTTATGAAGGCTGTTAGTGTCCTGTTGATCTTGTATAGTTCCAGTCATTCCAGTATCTATGTGTGTGGCACTAAGTCGTAGGCTTTCTTGTAGTCAATCCAGGCGGTGCACAGGTTGGCCTTCCTGCTCTTGCAGTCTCGGGTGATTGCTCTGTTGAGCAGTAGCTGGTGCTTGGCTTCTCTGGTCTTCCCGCCAAATCCTTTCTGTGCCTCTCTCCTTATCTTGGCCGCCAGCCATCTCTTCCACAGAGGGTACTGGTTTTTATGTACTATGCCTATCTTGTATCCAAGCATCTCCAGGACTGTACTGTGAATCAGCTTGATGGTGTCAGTGATGGTATATATCTATATGTATATATGTATATTGTATATACAGTATATGTACACACATATAGCTATATACAGTAGTTAGCTATAGCCACTTAGTAATTACTATTTTGCATGAAATGGACTTACAAACCGCTAACAGTGCTAAAACACGGAAATTACTCTAAGAGCAATGTGGTTTACCTCTCCCATGGAGCACAACAGCAAAAGAGGAGAGGTAAGGAGGTAGACAACCCTTTATAGGTGGGGTACCCCAAAGGTAAACGTAGGGGTACAGAAACTGGTTATCACACGCTCCAAATATTGAGTATGGAGGCCTAAGCATGTCAAGTAGTAACAACTGAAACAAATGTTGTGGAATTATAATACTTATTACAAATGTAGATTCAACTTCGTTACACATATTCCTGCTGTATAAATGACCCTGTTACATTTATATGTATATTGGAGATGAATGGCTGTTACAGCAGCTGTTTAGTCAGTTTCATTTTGTAATTTGACATTATTCAAAATGCCACCACTTTACTTGTATTTTCTTTGAGTTCTATGACCAATCCATCTCATCTTCTGTGCTCAGCATCCAAGCCTCCCACCCTCATCCCACATCTGACCTGTTTCACTGGTAGAGGTGAAGCATACCGAGGCACCACTGCTGTAACTGAATCTGGCAAAACATGCCAGGGCTGGTCAGCTCAGATGCCACATCAACATGACCGCACGCCAGACAACAATCCCGGAAAGTAAGAGTTGCCGTAACTGAAAAATGTTGTTCTTGACAAAAGAGGGACCTATGGCATGTTGTCCTCATTGTTTGGTTTGCCTGTGTTTAACATTATTACTGTCTGTTGTTTGTCAGAGGCCTGGTTAACAACTCGACGATGAGGCAAGTCCCTGGTGTTACACTACTGACCCTGACAGCCGCTGGGAGTACTGTGATGTGCCGAGCTGTGAGGATGGAGTCGGACCAGGTATAACAGTAATCAGTGGTGTTGATTTCTCACCAGTTTACAATAACATTAATGACAGTGGTGATGACACACACACACACACACACACACACACACACATACATTTACATTTGACATTTGGCATTCATACATATATACTGTATATGTGTGTCTTTGTGTGTACTGTTTGTATTAATTTACATTTATGTAACCAGTGGACTCTAGTGATGTCTGCGTTGTGTAGATATAAAGCGGCCCAGACTGTGGATATCTTTGGAGGCAATCTCTGTTTATTCCTGACAACAGGTGGTAAAAACAAAAATCGTCTGTCATACACAACATGCAAACTCCAGCCACTACACAAATTAAGCGACACAAGATAGTGTTAGCATAAAATGAACTTATAAACAACTAACAGAGCTAAAACACGGAAATTACTCTAAGAGCAATGTGTCTTACCTCTCCCACGGAGCACAACAGCAACAGGGGAGAGGTAAGGAGGGAGACACCCCTTTATAGGTGGGGTACCCCCAAAGTTGAACATAGGGGTACAGAAACTGGTTATCAAACGCTCCAAATATTGAGTGCGAAGGCCTAAGCATGTCAAGTAATGACAACTGAAACAAATGTTGTGGAATTATAATACTTATTACAAATGTACATTTAATTTACACATATTACTGCTGTATAAATTAACCTGTTACATTTATATATATATATATATATATTGTATATGAGTGGCTGTTACAGCAGCTGTTCAGTCAGTTTCATTTTGCAATTTGACATCATTTAAAGCACCACTACTTTACTTGTATTTTCTTTGAGTTCTATGACCAATCCATCTCATCTTCTGTGCTCAGCATCCAAGCCTCCCACCCTCATCCCACATCTGACCTGTTTCACCGGTAAAGGTGAAGCATTCCGAGGCACCACTGCTGTAACTGAATCTGGCAAAACATGCCAGAGCTGGTCGGCTCAGACGCCCCACCAACACAGCCGCACACCACACAAACTATCCTGACAAGTAAGAGCTACTGTAACTGACAAATGTTGTTCTTGATAAAAGAGGGACCTATGGCATGTTTCCTTGATTTTTGGGTTTGCCTGTGTTCATCATTATTACTGTCTGTTGTTTGTCAGAGGCCTG
>NC_064756.1:24448709-24451209 GCF_011397635.1 Epinephelus fuscoguttatus
TCATAGAATAGGAAGTACCAAATTATTCATGACTGCATCACAACTGCTTCAGTTTGAGTTTAAAGTGATCGAAATCAGGATCCAGTATAAGTTCTGAAGGTAAAGAATTCCAAATTTTAATTCCACGGACAGAAAAAGCTGTTTCTCCAAATGAGGATTCACACAGGGGAACCTTACAATTCCCACTGGCTGCTCGTGTTACTGAGCCAGAAGCTCTCAGTGGAACCACAAGTTCACTGAGCACCTGGAGAGCCTGATTATTTAGGCATTTTTGGATGAGTTTGAAATTGGCAGAATTATTGAAATAATCAAAACTTAGTATATTTAGTTTCTGAAGAACATGACAATGATGTGCTTTCATTGGTTTCCTTTGCAAAAGTTTAATGGCTGGATTATATATCATAAGAGGCTTTATTTTTGTAGATGTCGCTTGTGACCAAGAGGTTACACAGTAGCTTAAATGTGAAAAAAATCATAGCATGCACAAAACTGTTTGCAGCGTGAAATGGGAGACAGTCCCTGATAAGTCTAAATGTACGGAAGTTTGCTTTTGCAACCCTGCTCACCATCTTAACATGCTTCTCGAATTTTAGTTGTGAATCTAATATGAGGCTGAGGTATTTTACCTGACCTGTTTGATATTTTGTCCATTAATATTTAGATTTAACACATTAGCTTCTGTTGATGAGCGAACCTGGCAGAGAAGCAAACTCAGACCGTTTTGTTAATATTAAGTGAGAGTTGTGACTTTTCAAACTATGCTGCGATGGACTGTAAACGACATAACAGCTGTCTGGAAGCTGCCAGAGATGTTTTCGTCAACATACCAGCCCAGATCGATGTCCTGTATTATTATCCACAAAAATACTTAATGTATTAAAAATAAGAAGTGCTCGTTACGCAGGAAAATTAATTGAAAAGCCTCCTTCAGGACATATATTCACAGAAGCCTCTCATCATTAACTTAGTCAAGAATTTGAAAGACAGTGGCACAATTTCCCACAACTGAACAGCTGTTACTCAGACCTAACGCCTACTCAAGAGTCTAAAGTATGATGTTTTGTAATAACGTTTGTTTGTAATTGAGAACATTGATCCTTTTAGTTGAAGATTAATTTTATGTTATACATTGATTAGATGTAATCTAGATCACATAGTATTCATCAGTCGAATGAGAATCAAGTCTGTATTATAATCTATTATTTTAACAAATACATACATGTATTACCATAAGCAGTTACTGAAAAAAAAAGAAAAAAGATGAGTATGTGCTTGAGGTCACATTATTAAAAGTGTTTCAAAACCTGTTGCTTGTTTGCTGTCCTTGTCTGACCAATGATTGACTAAAAATAGATTGAGCCGTCCTATTTATTTTTCTGAGATGCTAAAGGAGGGCTGTCACATCCCAGGAGGTACCTCGGTGACTTTGTCGATTGTGAGCTGCCTCACCATGGACCTGTGCAAACTAGCTTTGCTCCTGGGAGCCCTAACCTGCACTGGTAAGATATAAATGGTACCTTTGAATGATAATTAGGAGTAGTTCACAATAATTGAAGTGCCCTAAATTGTAAATAAAAGTAAGACAGACATTACTTTGCTTCACTGAGAGAGTACCTCATCAGGACAACCTTGTCCACGTTGATAATATATGCCCTTTAAATACTATTTTCATCATGGAATCAAGTCAGGATGTATTATGAGATGGGTAGGAATGCACATAAAACTAACTGATTTAATTTTATCTTTTTTTTTTAGAAATATATTTAGAGTACTAGCTGTAAAATGTTTTGCTCAGCTGTTTTCAACAAAGTGGCTGGGTGACAAACTTTAACATTTTACAGCTGAGCTGTATTAAAACATGTTTCTGATAACATATAAGATGAGAAATAAGCGATGCAGTAACAGAATCATGAGACATATTCGATCAGCACTGCCTAGTTTGATAGTTTACCACAGTTTACGTGCAGTGATTAACATAATTGACAGCTGCTTTCTCTGAAAACAGCCTGTGATTGACCAAAGTCTTCTGTCACGGTCTAGATTTTGTCAAACCTGAAAACAGAGCCAAGTGAAGATGCACACATCTAGTGTTCTTTCAGACCTCTTGAACTGCAATTAAACATTATAAAGGGATTTTTGCCCAATGACGCCAGAATTAAACTGCCTATGTCAGCTTTAATGATAAGAAATGTACTGTATGTTTGACAATGAATTCATAGTTTTGTCCCTGATTCCAGCAAGTGGTACTGAGGTGGATGGCTACACCAAAACTGAAGGAGCACAGATCCTCTCGTTGCAGAGAAGACAGTACTCAGTTAACAACGTGGCTGAATGTGCCGCCAAATGTGACACTGAAACATCCTTCACATGCAGGTAAGTTCACACCTTTAAAATCCAATTTTTACCTAAACATCTAACTTTTAGATTCAAAGCTAAGCATTCTGACTTGACACCTGCTGTGTTTTCACAGGTCTTTCACATATAATCAAAGGGATGATGG
>NC_064756.1:24456209-24566449 GCF_011397635.1 Epinephelus fuscoguttatus
GCTTTTCATATAAGAGGGACATACAGTCTGTCACCTTATCGTTGGCTCTACATGTGTTCATCATTATTACTGTCTGTTGTTTGTCAGAGGCCTGGATGAGAACTACTGTCGTAACCCTGACAATGTGGCGATGCCCTGGTGTTATACCACTGACAATGCGACTCGCTGGGAGTACTGCGATGTGCCACGCTGTGGAGATACAGGTATGGCAGTGATCAGTGACCACAATCTCTTACCTAACTACAATATCAGTGGTGGTGATAAATGTAAACGGCATAATTGAGTCAGCTCAATTTCCTGTCTCCTGCTGTAGATGAGCCAGTGACCCATGCAGAGGAGGAGGACTGTTATGAGGGGGATGGGTCAAGTTACCGTGGCATGACATCGGAGACTGTCAGTGGAAAAAAATGCCAAGACTGGAGCGCCATGACTCCACACAACCACAGCTACACTCCACAGAGCTACCCCAAAGCGTGAGCTTCAAATAGCAACAACAAACCAACAGAGATCATTGATTCCTTTGATTCTGAGAGTAAAACACAAAATCTTGTAGAGAAAGGTTCCTGCTGTCCTGAAGTTCCACACTTTCTATTTCAACAGAGACCTCAGGATGAACCTGTGCAGAAACCCTGATGGAGATGAAGCTCCCTGGTGTTACACTACAGACCCCAGTGTCCGCTGGGAGTTCTGCAACTTGGAGCAATGCCCCACCAATTCTACGGAAGAGACACCCACAGCCTCACTTAATCCCCAGACCCCATCCACTGCAGTTCCACTACACAAAGGTAAATTAGTCAACCTCTACATTATGCATTTGTACACTTCTAGTTAGTTGTATGATTGATTTAACCCCCCCCCCGGTTGCATTAGACTGTAAGACTGGAAATGGAGAAACATACCGGGTCCAACCTCTATCACCACTAAGGGTGTGACCTGCCAGGCCTGGAGTGCTCAGAGCCCTCACCAACACAAGAGCTTCACCCCAGAAACTCACCCTGACAAGGGGCTGGAGGGAAATGTAAGTATGTGTGTGTATTCCTGTATTAACATTTTGAGTGATAGACTTTTGGAGTTTTGCTCTGGTGATGTAATGAACACATTCATGTTAAAATCTGGTAAATCATTGTTTTTGTTTTGAGTTCATTGACTCCCTCTTTGTATGTCACTGTCAGAGCTGCAGAAACCCAGGCAATGATGCGAGCGGACCGTGGTGCTATACTACTGACAATAACACAAGATGGGACTACTGTCACATCCCAAACTGTGGTATGTGAAACCTGTTTGTATGTAGAGGATTACAATCGATCATTGAGCTTTTTAACCACCTGTGTGCTGTCCTGAGTGAAATCTCCCCCTTTTTCTTAAAGGGACATGCTTCCCCAGGGAGATTTCTTTTCCATCTACAGCAGCTTCATGCGTTATTTTTCAAGTTGTTTGAGATGATAGAATGCCTAAAAATCTGTACATGATTTGGGAAAAACATGATAGTTGCAAAGGGAAAAAAAATGATCCCGGAGAGCCTTTTTCTGATTTTGTATCTAATGTCCAATCCACACATGTACTGCAAACCTGGAATTATGGGAAGAGCGGTATATGAAAACACAAATGACCAAATCAGTTGGGTTTTGTTTAACGTGGCCTCAGGTCAAACTTTACAACTCGCTCCTATCTAATGTTAAGAGTCTTATAATAGAATCAATTTTTTGTCCATCTAACTATTTTGTTTTACCATGTGTCCGAGCATTATCCTCACAGGCTGCTTGCCATGGCTGTAAACTTTAAGTCTTGTTAGATGACACCAATTTAAACAAATTCAAAGTTTGTGTTTCACTTCTCCTGCAAGAATTCATGACTCTGAGCTTTCCTTATAGTTGATTCGAAATGTGGGACACCAGTCATGACACCAAAGCGTTGTTTTGGTCGGATCGTGGGAGGCTGCGTGTCTAAACCTCACTCATGGCCCTGGCAAATCAGCCTCCAGACCACGTGAGTAAAAAGTGTCTTGCAACATTTGCAAAATATGATTAAAGTTTAAGTGATATTGGGTTTTTAAAAGATGATGCCCCACTTTGTACCTTTAATGTCTAGGTCTTCAACATAAGGTCCAGGACCCCCAGGGGGTTCACAGAGTTACTGCTGGGGGCCAAATTATTCTTTTGATCATTGTTGAAAATGTGATTTTTTCTTTTCAAAATTAAAATGTCTGAAAATATACATGAACATGAATCGAACATATTTTACCTTTTGCAACAACTTATCTTTGTGAAAGTGGAGTTTCCTCCCTCACCTACCTGAAAAGCAAATACACCTTAAGACTGCAGCCTGACGCTGATATGGCCTTCTGCCTGACATCCACCTACATCATTTAATATGCAATGCAATTTATACTATATATGTAGTAGGGGGTCCCTGCTCCATCTTTCTTTCAGCTAAGGGGTCCTTAGCTTAAAAAATGTCGAAGGCACCTGCTCCAATGTATACAATGGGGTCACAGAAGTTTCATCAATTTCTCTAGAAGATAATTAACTGGCAGTAACTGAAAAGCCCAGACAGTCACAACATGGGAAACAGGTTACATTTTTCTTACTATTATTGAAGGAGATGAAATATTTTTTTATATCCAGATATTCTGAAGAGGTCGGCACGGTGGTGTGGTGGTTAGCACTCTCGCCTCACAGCAAGAGGGTTGCCGGTTCGATCCCGGGCGTGGGAGCCCTTCTGTGCGGAGTTTGCATGTTCTCCCCGTGTCAGCGTGGGTTCTCTCCGGGCACTCCGGCTTCCTCCCACAGTCCAAAGACATGCAGATTGGGGACTAGGTTAATTGGTAACTCTAAATTGTCCGTAGGTGTGAATGTGAGCGTGAATGGTTGTTTGTCTCTATGTGTCAGCCCTGCGATAGTCTGGCGACCTGTCCAGGGTGTACCCTGCCTCTTGCACGATGTCAGCTGGGATAGGCTCCAGCCCCCCCGCGACCCTCAAGAGGATGAAGCGGTTAGAAGATGAATGAATGAATGATATTCTGAAGAGTATTTTGGGGAAATTGGAAATACCTTCTGAACAGTAGTAGTCCTATACTGTATGTTTTTAAATGACCTTCTGGGATTTTCATACATCGCTGGTTAATTATGTTTTAGAAAAATGGATATATGATTGTAAAAACAAAAAAAGCGGGGGAACTGTCAGTTCAATGAGAAGCACCTGCTTTGAAAAAATTGATGAGAGCACAACATCTGGCCTCAGGGAGCTTCTTGTGATGTAGTCGGTCGACCTGCAGCTCCCAGTCTAGCTCTGTGGTGAAAAGGCGGTTCTGAACTTGGATTGTATTGGTGGCTGCTCCCCAGCCCTGACGAAGGTGATGGCGTTCTTGGCGTTTTGTTGCTTATTGTTGTTCTTGGCTACAGTGTTGTAGATGGACTCAGTAATTGTCTTCAGCACCTGGTCTCTGCCACCAACTATAGTGGCCCTCCCCAAGGGCTATTGGGCAACTGCTGAGGATGTGCTCAAGCAAGCACTTCCCAGAGCATTGGGAACAAGTCGGAGAATCGCTCCTGCTCCAGAGATCAAATCAAATCAAATCAAATCAAATCAACTTTATTTATATGGCACTTTTCATACAACAGTAACACAAAGTGCCTCACAGGTTAAAAACAACAAAGAAACAAAACAGAAAACAAAAAAGAAAAGAGAAAACCCAACCCTCCCACCCCACATGGAGATACATAAATACACACACTCACACACACACACACGCACGCACGCACGCACGCACGCACACAGACACAAGCTCACACCCACACACACTAGCTACTAAAGAGACATGGCTGAGCACCGAGACCCGAGGCAAGGAAAAAGCCACCTCTGGGGACCGTCCACACTGAGAGGGCCCACGGTCCAAGGGAGGGAGCGCCGCCAGAGACCACCCTGACCTGGGCAGACAGGAGGCTCCACACCGAGGTGCAGTGCCCTTCAGCCACCCAGGTCAGAGCTGTCCACGGGACGGCACCCCCATCGGTAGACCAGGAACAACTCTCAGTGTGTTTCCCATGAGGAAACACTGGAACTAAAAACTGAGGGACTAAAACAGTAGGATAGGATAAAAGGTATAAAATTAACCAAATAAACAAAAAGCTATTTAGCTCATAAAATTAAGTTAATAGCTAGGTAAGCAGGATCTAAAACAGAGGCATAAAATGCATAAAAACTAAAACCTATAGGCTAACTAAAATAATAAAAGATAAAGATTAAATGAGATAAGAACGTAAAAAGAGGAAGGGTCAGAGCAAAACAAATAGATAAATCGATTAAAAGCCTGATTAAAGGAATTTAAAATAGATAAATAAAGAGATCAAGGGTTGATATGGTTAAAGCGGATCAGATAAATAAAAAGGCTCAAGACCATGAAGACATCTAAAAACTAAAATAAACCTTAAAATCGATCCTGAAACGCACAGGGAGCCTCGTAAACCAAAGGGTCCATGTCATTGCTTCGACAGCCCATTAGTTCGACATCCCATTAGTCCGACTGTCCGTGGTGCTGAACAGCTCGCAGCGGGTGTATGGTGCACTGCGACTGGCTCTGGGTCAGCTGGGAAAGGCTTGAGGCGGAGCAGGCTCACGGCTTATGTGTTTGTCATTTTCTTTTTCATTTTAACCCACACCATGATCTTTTCCTGACCCTAACCAAGTGGCTTTTGTGCCTAAACCTAACCAGACCTTAACCACAGGGCATCATGATGATTTCGGAATGGACTATGGAACAATGGGTTTAATATGGTCGGAACAATGGGATGTCGAACCAATGGGCTGTCGGACCAATGGGCAGTTCCCAAACCAAAAGAGGCCAGAGTATGTGAGGTAAGATGCCATGCTGGTAAATCCATGCTTTGAACCTGCCAGGTAATCCAGACTTGTCGACAGCTGTGAATCATGTCTCAGGCTCCTTGAAAGTTGATTGGACTGCGGTGATGTCCTTGAGACTACAGTTAAAGACCTTGCCTAGGCTCTTGACTGGTTTCTCGGTAACAGATGGGATTGCCATGCCATCCAGAAAGAAACAGAACTTGTCTGTCACTCTACCCTTCTTCAGCACTATGGCCCTGGATTTAACTGGTTTGAAGCTCATTATGGCCTAGGAGATGAGCTTTTCCAGTCCTTGAAAAATCCATCTCCTCCAGGCACAGATGTTGTGGTGACTGTGAGGTCATCCATACAGGCTCTGATGGGAGGGTGCCTAATTGCCTAATTCCGGACTTAGAGGGCCTCTACACTCCTCTTCAGCCTTGACTACCATGTTCATGGTTAGGGAAAGGAGGCTAACTGAGATGGTGGACCCAGTTACTATCCCCTTTTCAAGTCGGTGCCAATCAGAAGTACAACTTACAATATATATATATATATGTATATATATATTTACGTTTATGTTTGTTAGTAATTCCTGTTTATTTAACTATATATTTGTAAATACTATTGTTTAAATTTCTTATTTTTTCACATATCTTTCCTCTCTTGCAAAGAGCACCCGTAACATAAATAATTTCCCCTCGGGGATCAATAAAGTATTTCTGATTCTGATTCTGATGTAACACACCCAGAAGTGACTCTGAGCCTGAAGTTTTCATAGTACTTCAGGATGTGGTCCTTGATCTTTCTGGGTATGTGGTGCCATTCCAAGTCTCAACTAGCTTGTGAGGTATTGAGCTATATGTGTTGGCGAGGTCGAGCCAACAAGGTCTCCTTTTCCCTCCCGTGACTCCCTAATTAGTTGGTTAACAACTCCAGTGTGTTTGATGCACCCAGGTATGCCAGGGATGCCACCTTTCTGGACTGAGGTGTCAACGTATGCATTCTTGAGGAGAAATTTAGCCTTCTGGATAGGATGCTGAAGAAGATCTTCCCCTCAACACTGAGCAGAGGGATATATCTGAACTGCTCAAGCTTCATGGAATTCTCCTCCTTTGGTATCCAGATGCCCTCTGCCTTTTTCCACTGGTCAGCAACAGCTCCTCTATGCCAAAATGTACACAGGGTCTTCCAGACAATCCTTTGAGCAGGCTCAGTGACCGCTGCCCTTCTTGCTTCCTGATCATGTTGTGAAGCTCAGCCATTGGTGGTTTCTCCTCCTCAGTTGCTGTCTTGTACTATTTCACCAGAGTCCGGAGCCCTTGGCGGAGATGATGGATCTTCTCTGCCCCTGGTTTCATGGTGTAGTCGGGTCTGGTGGTCTTGCCCTCATCCACACCGATCTTCTCTGCCACGAAGGTGACAATGATGGTGGTCATTGTCTGCAGCCATTTATCGGCATCCCCTTTTGCTGTTGATTCGATGATTCTGGCTACATCTTCATCAAACTGGTGCCACAATCTGTGCTGGCTTGCTGGCCAAGGATGTGCTGGGACACATCATCAGTGAATCATCACTATAGCTGAAGCTATGAACATGAAAATGCAAATGGCTCTATCCAGAGCCAGTGTTTGTTTGTCCATTGTGGGCCACTGTAGAACAACGTGGAATAGGGCCTTCTCCGTAAACGGCTCATTGTAACATAACAAAAACATGATGACTCTGACTTTAGATCATAAACTAATGAAAAGATAGTTATAAATATTATATTTCATTTCTGTAAATAGATGCCCCTAAATCCTACAGGCTGGACCTTTAACAGTGGATGCTGGCTGATATCTTACTTTATTCATTCATTCATTTATTATTATTATTATTATTATTTAAATGAGTCATATTATATTTCTCATCTGTTTAACTGTTGTCTCTTTCTACCAGTTGGGGATACCATTTCTGTGGAGGAAGTCTGATTCACCCTCAGTGGGTCCTTACTGCTGAACACTGCCTGGCCAAGTCAGTGAGATGATTATAAATAAACATCTACAATCCTGATAACCTCTGTACAGCTTGTGTGTAGGTTTATAAACATGTTGTGTACTGTAGGTCTGAGGACCCTGCATACTACAAGGTACTCCTGGGTATCCACACAAAGTCAGGTGAAGAGCCATCGCGACAGGAAAGGAACGTGGAGAAACTGATGCGCGCACCCAACAACGCCCGACATTGCTCTGCTCAAACTGCAGAGGTAAAAACTGGACTGATCATCCTACTGTCACCACTGGTTCAAATATTAATAATCATAGTGGTTCTGATGCAACTATCCTTCCTTAACTCACTATTGCTACTCAGTGGTGGAAAGTCACCAAGTAATTTTACTCAGGTACTGTATTTGCACTTTACTGGAGTATTTCCATTTGCAGATACTCTGAACTTCTACTCCACTACATCTCAGTGGCCCTTATTGTACTTTTTACTGCACTACTTTTATTTAAGTAACAGTTTGAATGCATGACTTTTACTCGTAACTGAGTATATCTACACTGTGGTATTGGTATTTTTAAGTAGAAGATCTGAGTACTTCTTCCACCACTGGTGTTCTGTGTGTTTTCAGCCCTGCATTAATAAACGACAAAGTCCTGCCAGTTTGTCTGCCAGAGCAGGACTACGTTGTTCCTGCTAGAACTGAGTGTTATGTCACCGGATGGGGTCAAACCCGAGGTACAGTAAGTTATGTGTGTCTGTGTGGTCTTGTACTATCTTTGTGAGGACCAATTTAGGTCTTCACACTGTTTTTAAAAGTGTGGACATGCTGGCCAACCCTAACGTCTTCTCAGATGTTTTCAGAAACATATTTTAGTGTCCTGTTTAGTAGTAAAATGAGATAGTTGGTCTGGCTTGGTACTTCAGGAATCAGTACACTGTGTCCAACAAAGCGCCTGGTCACAAACATTCTCATTTTACAGCTCAATAGTATACTGAATTGTGCTTCTGAAAACATTTGACGTGACAAATATGCAATGCAGCTACAGAATCTTAATTCATATTTGACCAGCGTTTTAGTTTGACAATTTGACCACAATCCATGATCACTGATTGACAGCTGTGTTAGAGACCTCAGACATACTGACAGTTTGAAATAAGACAGTAATTTTCATGAAAGTTACGAACTGTAGATTATATAAAGTTAAAAAAATAAAAATAAAGAAAAAACAGTATTTTTCTCCAAAATCAAGGTAAAAGCTCTGGAGACTCTTTAGGTTGCTCAACAAATATTTAAAGGTAAAGTTTCAAAGGTGACAAAAAAAGACAAGAATTATCAATTGTTAAAGCCCAATAAGTAGAAATGATTCCTTATTCAAGCCAAAGTTAACAGATTTTATCATCTGTTGCTGTTCATTTAGAAACTGGATAACTATGTTGAGGTGTGTTGCAGGTACGGCAGGTGCAGGCGTCCTGAAGGAAACTGGTGTCCCAGTGATCGAGAACAAAATCTGTAATAGTCCACGGTACATGAACGGGGAAATCAAGGAAGATGAATTGTGTGCTGGAGTCAGTGAGGGAGGAATGGATGCCTGCAAGGTATGAAAAACTACAAAAACTGGGGAACATCTTAGAAAACTACATAGTGCTGTGTACTGCTGTTGACCATGGTCTCTTTTGTGATACAGTAGCACTTTATTTAGTATTAGGACATTACAGACCTGGAAAATAAAACATTACTTTTATGAAAAATCTAATTATTATAAAGTAAAATCATTCAGCCACATTGTTCAGTACAACTGCCCATTATGTTACTTCACTGGACTAAACTGTCCGAGCAAGTGGCTTGTTGTTCTAATGGACTCACAGAGCTCAGCACTTCATTAACTACATGTTATTGTAATCAACTGCAATGATTGCCAAAGGTGTAATATAAGACCCAGTGTATATGATTTTAGATATAAATCTTGACTTGTTTGTACATATTTTACCTACATCTGTTAGTGA
Source organism: Epinephelus fuscoguttatus (assembly GCF_011397635.1). Lineage (NCBI taxonomy): Eukaryota > Metazoa > Chordata > Actinopteri > Perciformes > Serranidae > Epinephelus > Epinephelus fuscoguttatus. The sequence goes on from NC_064756.1 coordinate 24,465,036, forward strand.
ATATACATTTTCCATATCTCTGTCACTTGTAGTTCTGTGATCTAAAACTTTTCTTCCTTCATGCTTCACTGGTGTTCTTTTCCAGTCTAGTTTTGGACTGAAAACTATTTGTTCTCCTTGCAGGGTGACAGCGGTGGTCCTCTGGTGTGTAATAGCCAGAACAGTTACATCCTGCAGGGTGTGACTTCATGGGGTGCTGGATGCGCCGCTCCTATGAGACCTGGTATCTACGCTCGAGTCTCCAAGTTTGTCAACTGGATCAACAAAACCATTGAAGACAATTAAAACTACCCACCTTACAAAAAATACTGTAGCTTCAGCCGCAGAAAGTAACTGTTTATTGTGCTCTTTGACGATACTTTCTGATTTCTGATACTTGTCTGATGTTAACAGATGTTTTGTTTCCTCTGGTGTATACACAATAAGCCAAACATGTTTCTGGTTTTGGCATGTAAAGGTGTCTCTGTAAGAGCTGAAAAATAAAACTTAATACAAATGAAATGGGGGATGGAGTCATGCTTTAAAGAAAATTAGTAGTAGTAGTAGTAATAGTAGTCATAGTGGTAGTAGTAGTAGTATTCATTTATTTATTTTTGCCAATTTACCAATTACTACTAGGATGAAGCAGCTACCGCATCCACATACCAGCCTGGAACAATGTTCTACATTCGAAAAACAAACAAAAGAAGTAAAATAACTTAGCCTGGAAATCCAGACTCAAATCTAGAAAGATTTTGAGTCTGGCCCTCACCGATACACCCTTCCTACCCAAGGGACGGCACTAACTGAGGCATATTAAATGCCGCTGCATGCAGTTGGATAGCACGATGGCCAATCAGAGCAAAAAACAAGGTGACGTATTCATTGCACTAAGTCCTATTTGTTTGCCGACCAGTGGGGCTAACTGATATATTATGCTTTTGCCATATCCCGTTGGCAAAACGGCAAAAACATCCTTCCTGGAAACGAAGGCTTCTAGGGCAGTCTTCTGTTTTTCTCTCAAGGAAAAAGATAAGTGTAGCTGGCTTAGCGTTTCTTCCAAAGCTACATTATATGGGCGCGGTCCTTAGGCGGCTGCCATCTTGGCTGTTTACTTTTTGACTCCTACGGCGCAGCACTGTCGTCACTGTGTTACACCCGCCCAGAGCCCGCTTCTGTCAGATAGACTGATCTGATTGGTCCAATTGGCGATTCAGCGGGCTCTGCTCGTCGGGGCCAGATCCCCATGCAGTGCAAATTCGAATTTGCTAGGGGCGGGGTATCTGGATTTCCGTGTTAAAAATAATTATTCACAAAAATACTTTAAGTATTAAAATAAGAAGTGCTCATTGTGTAAAAAAAAATCAACTCATGAGCCTCCTTAAAGACACATATACACAGAAGATTCTCATCTCATCTCATCTTAACTTAATCAAGAATTTGACTTAAATTGGCCCTTAAATTGTTTTTAGAAAAACAATTGCACAATTTTCCAGAGTTGAAAGGTTGTTACTAAAACCTAACACCCACCGAGGAGTCTAAAGTACGTTGTTTTGTAATATATGTTTGCAGTAGTGTGCACTGGTCCCTTTTAGTTGAAGATTAACTTCATTTTATACACTGATAAGAGATTTAATCTATATCACATTGTATTCATCAGTCAAATGAGAATCAAGTCTGTATTATAATATATTATTATGACAAATACACACATGTATTACCATTAAAGAACATTAAACCATTTACTTATACTATTATTACAGTTTTAATGTCACACAGGACACACTGTACCAACATGCTCAGGATGGATGAGAATTCCACTGAAGTGGTAAAGAGAAAGAATTGGCATATTGATAAGGAGTAAAGTAAAGTAATCTTTATTCATTTAGTGCATTTCATACACAATAAACAGCAACACAATGTGCCTCATATATAAATGAGATATAATGAAAAACAACAACAGAAAAGGTATTCAGCATTTTACTGGAGGTCACGTGATTGAAAGAAGTCTGATGTTTGTTTGCTGTCCTTGTCTGACCAATGATTGACTAAAAATAGATTGAAATTGTCCTATTTATTTTCCTGAGATGCTAAAGGAGAGCAGTCACATCCCAGGAGGTACCTCAGTGACTTTGCCAATTGTGAGCTGCCTCACCATGGACCTGTGCGAACTAGCTTTGCTCCTGGGAGCCCTAACCTGCACTGGTAAGATATAAATGGTACCTTTGAATGATAATCATGAGTAGTTTACAATAATTTAAGTGCCCTAAATTATAAATAAAAGTAAGACAGACATTACTTCGCTTCACTGTGAGAGCACCTCATCAGGACAACCTTGTCCACGTTGATTAAATATGCCTTTTCAATACTATTTTCATCAATTAATCAAGTCAGGATGTATTATGGGATGAGTCAAAATGCATTTATAACACATTTTGTTGACTTTGATGTGTTCACACTTAGTTTACACAGCAGCCCCAAAACGATAAGAAGCAGAGAGATTAAGAATCTTTTAGCTAAAAGCCAATTTTAGAGTTGATCTTCTGATAAAACCTGACTGCTTGAATCACCTCTCAGAAATCAAGTTAAATGTCTGACAGTCTAGTATTCTAACAAGATTAGGTTAAACTCATCCTTTCAAAAATCCATTCTCTGACTTAAGATATAAACAAATTAGATCAAATAGACATTTCATTCAGTGTCATTGGGTCATTGTATGAACATCAAAGAGAGTCCATGTTAGGTTTATGTAGATGTGTTTATACACCCATTTGTGGTTTGACATAATGCGGATCAGAGTTTTTTATTTTTTCACTTGAGAGTTAAAACGTTAAAATGTGTCTTGGCTGCACAGGTGCAGAATTATGAGGAAATGTAACCTCTAAAGGCATTTACAAGCAATAAGAACTATAGAAAATATGTACATGCACATTTTGAGTAAAGGAGTGAGTTAAGTCCCTCATGATGTTTAACCACTTCCTGTTGCAGGACCATCAAAATGACAGACTGACTTTGCATCGCAACCCGAGGAAGAAAAGAATACACCATATCATGATTTGACAAAAATAAATCATTAAACGTAGTACATCATTTCAGTTATAGCACAGAGGTGCTGTATCTGCAGCTTACAAATATTTAACACAACACACCTACTCACTAATACATTCAATAATTATTTAATGATGTAACTCTTATTGATAAACATGTTGAGTATACAGTTCAACTATGTTGTGCTCAACTAGGTGTATACACACACACACACACACACACACACACACACACACACATATAAATTTGACATTTGTTAAAATGTACACCAATCAGCTAAAACATTAAAACCACTGACAGGTGAAGTGAACAGCACTGATCATCTTGTTATAGTGCAATGTTCTGTTGGGAAATCTTTGGTTCTGACATTTGTGTAGATACCATCTGACATGCTCCACCAACATAAACACTAGTGTAGACCAGGGAACCCCCGTTATGACAGTGGCGCCCCCAGCAGGACAGTGCGTCATGCCACACCACAAAAAACTGGAGTTCAAACACCTTGAGCTCTTTGTCCCATTACTTGGGTCATACCTGACCAGTTTTTGTGGTGTGGCATGACGCACTGTCCTGCTGGGGGCGGCACTGCCATTGACCAGTGCCATTGCCCTGAGAGTGTTTATTTTGTCGGCAGTGGTGTTCTGGTGTGTGGCATCAAGTGTCAAGTGGCATCTACATGAATGACAGGACCCAATGTTTCCCAGCAGAACATTGCACTAGAACAAGATGATCAATGTTATTCACTTCACCCACCAGTGGTTTAATGTTTAGGCTGATCAGTGTATACGTATGTGTTGAGTGCTGAGGCCTAAGCATGTCAAGTAATAACAACTGAAACAAATGTTGTAGAATTATAATACTTATTACACATGTACATTCAACTTTGTTACACATATTACTGCTGTATAAATGACCCTGTTACATTTATATGTACATTGTATATGAATGGCTGTTACAGCAGCTATTTTGTCAGTTTCATTTTGTAATTTGACATTATTCAAAATGCCACCACTTTACTTGTATTTTCTTTGAGTTCCATAAACAATCCATCTCATCTTCTGTGCTCAGCATCCAAGGCTCCCACCCTCATCCCACATCTGACCTGTTTCATCGGTGAAGGTGAAGCCTAATGAGGCACCACTGCTCCAGCTCCAGCCCTTACACAAATTAAGCGACACAAGATAATGTTAGCATGAAATGGACTTAAAAAACCACTAACAGTGCTAAAACACGGAAATTACTGTAAGAGCAATGTGACTTACCTCTCCCATGGAGCACAACAGCAAAAGGGGAGAGGTAAGCAGGGAGACACCCCTTGATAGGTGGGGTACCCCCAAAGGTGAATGTAGGGGTCCAAAAACTGGTTATCAAACGCTCCAAATATTGAGTACGGAGGCCTAAGCATGTCAAGTAATAACAACAACTGAAACAAATGTTGTGGAATTATAATACTTATTACAAATGTACATTCAACTTTGTTACACATATTCCTGCTGTATAAATGACCCTGTTACATTTATATATGTATTGTATATGAATGGCTGTTACAGCAGCTATTTTGTCAGATAGCACCACCACTTTACTTGTATTTTCTTTGAGTTCTATGACCAATCCATCTCATCTTCTGTGCTCAGCATCCAAGCCTCCCACCCTCATCCCACATTTGACCTGTTTCACTGGTAGAGGTGAAGCATACCGAGGCACCACTGCTGTAACTGAATCTGGCAAAACATGCCAGAGCTGGTCAGCTCAGACACCACACCAACACAGCCGCACACCACACAACTATCCCGGAAAGTAAGAGCTACTGTAACTGAGAAATGTTGTTCTTGACAAAAGAGGGACCTATGGCATGTTGCCGTCATTGTTTGGTTTGCCTGTGTTTATCATCATTACTGTCTGTTGTTTGTCAGAGGCCTGGTTAACAACTACTGTCGTAACCCCGACGATGAGGCAAGTCCCTGGTGTTACACTACTGACCCTGACAGCCGCTGGGAGTACTGTGATGTGCCGAGCTGTGAGGATGGAGTCGGACCAGGTATAACAGTAATCAGTGGTGTTGATTTCTCACCAGTTTACAATAACATTAATGACAGTGGTGATGACACACACACACACACACACACACACACACACACACACACACACATACATTTACATTTGACATTTGGCATTCATACATATATACTGTATATGTGTGTCTTTGTGTGTACGGTTTGTATTAATTTACATTTATGTAACTAGTGGACTCTAGTGATGTCTGCGTTGTGTAGATATAAAGAGGCCCAGACTGTGGATATCTTTGGAGGCAATCTCTGTTTATTCCTAACTACAGGTGGTAAAAACAAAAATCGTCTGTCATACACAACATGCAAACTCCAGCTCATACACAAATTAAGCGACACAAGATAGTGTTAGCATAAAATGAACTTATAAACAACTAACAGAGCTAAAACACGGAAATTACTCTAAGAGCAATGTTGCTTAGCACAACAGCAACAGGGGAGAGGTAAGGAGGAGACACCCTTTATAGGTGGGTACCCCCAAAGTTGAACATAGGGGTACAGAAACTGGTTATCAAACGCTCCAAATATTGAGTGCGAAGGCCTAAGCATGTCAAGTAATGACAACTGAAACAAATGTTGTGGAATTATAATACTGATTACAAATGTAGATTTAATTTACACATATTCCTGCTGTATAAATTAACCTGTTACATTTATATATATATATATATTGTATATGAATGGCTGTTACAGCAGCTGTTTAGTCAGTTTCATTTTGTAATTTGACATTATTCAAAATGCCACCACTTTACTTGTATTTTCTTTGAGTTCTGTAACCAATCCATCTCATCTTCTGTGCTCAGCATCCAAGCCTCCCACCCTCATCCCACATCTGACCTGTTTCACCGGTAAAGGTGAAGCATACCGAGGCACCACTGCTGTAACTGAATCTGGCAAAACATGCCAGAGCTGGTCGGCTCAGACGCCCCACCAACACAGCCGCACACCACACAACTATCCTGACAAGTAAGAGCTACTGTAACTGACAAATGTTGTTCTTGATAAAAGAGGGACCTATGGCATGTTGCCTTCATTGTTTGGTTTGCCTTTGTTTATCATTACTACTGTCTGTTGTTTGTCAGAGGCCTGGTTAACAACTACTGTCGTAACCCTGACAATGAGAGGAGACCCTGGTGTTACACTACTGACTCTGAAAGCCGCTGGGAGTACTGCAGTGTGCCACGCTGTGAGGATGCAGCCAGACCAGGTATAACAGTAATCAATGGTGATGATTTCTCACCACTGTTATTCATATCCATTTACTGTATAGGCTGTGTGTGTGTGTGTGTGTGTGTGTGTGTGTGTGTGTGTGTGTGTGTGTACATATATATATATATATATATACACCCATCAGCCAAAAAACACAGACAGGGAAGTGAGTAACTTTGATCATTTTGTTCCAATGCATTGTTCTGCTGGGAAACCTTTGGTTCTGGCATTCATGTGGATACCACCTGACATCTTCCACCCACCATTGCAGACCAAGTACCCCCCCTCATAGCAACAGTGCTCCACAATGGCAGTGCCCCCCCAGCAGAAAAAAGCAGCATGCCACACTACAAAAACTGTTTAGAAATGGCCTGTGAAGCATGAGACAAAGCTCAAGGTGTCGACCTGGCTCCTGAATTTCTCAGGTCCCAATCTGCTAAAGGATTCTTGTGATGTGCTGATACCCCAGATGTACCCCTAATCCAAGGTGGGGCCTCCTTGGATCGGACTTGGCTCTGACCTGTCGAGGCATGGACACAGGATCTCTGGGAGTGTCCTGCAATGTCTGGCACTAGTGTGTTGGTGGCAGATCCATTTAGTCCAGTGGGTTGTGAGGTGGGTAAATGGCATATGCCACAGATCTGGGGAATTTGGAGGCCAGGTTGACACTTTGAGGTCTTTGTCCCATTCCTGGGCCAATCCTGAGCAATGTATTCAGTGTGGCATGGTGCATTGTCCTGCTGGGTGGCCACTGCCATTGGGGAGTACTGTTGCCATGAAGGGGGGTACTTGGTCTACAACTGTGTTTGAGTGGGTGGAACATGTCAGGTGGTATCAACATGAATGCCAGAACCAAAGGTTTCCCAGCAGAACAATGCATTGGAACAAAATAATGAAAGTTATTCAACTCACCTGTCAGTGGTTTTAATGTTTTGGTTGATCGGTGGATATAAAATCACACTCTCAACCTCTTCGGTTGGTATCTGTATCATCCTCAAGCTGGGGTCCTCTACCAATCAGAGGCCTGGGAGTCAGAGGGTTCTGCACAGTATCTTAGCTGTTCCTAGGCCTGCACACTTCTGCACTGAGGCTTCAGATGTTGTTCCTGGAATCTGCCGGAGCCACTCTCCTAGTTTGGAGGTCACTGCCCCAAGTGCTCCTACTACCATGGAGACCACGTCAACTTTGACCTTGCACATCTGTTCCACCTGTTCTTTCAACCCTTGATCCCTCTCCACCTTTTCATGTTCCTTCTTTTTGATGTTGCTGTCGGCTGGTAGCGCACCATCTACCACCACTGCCCTCTTCTGGTGTTTCTTAACCACCACTATATCCGGTTGGGTAGCCAGCAGCTGTTCATCAGTCTGGAAGCTTAAGTCCCACAAGATCTTAGCCCTGTTGTTCTCAACCACCTTTGCTGGTGTCTTCCATCGGTATTTGGGTACTTCAAGTCCATACTGGGTACAGATGTTCCTGTACACTATCCCAGCCACTTGTTTGTGCCGCTCAATGTACACTGATCCTGCCTGCATCTTGCACCCTGCCACAATGTGCTGGACCATCTCAGGGGCATCTTTGCACAGCCTACACCTTGGGTCTGATCTGCTGTGGTAGACCGTGGCCTCTGTGGCCCTTGTACTTAGGGCCTGTTCTTGTGCTGTGATAATTAGTGCCTCCATGCTGTCTGTCAGTCCAGCATTCTCCAGCCACTGGTAGGTCTTCCTGATATCAGCCACTTCCTTTATCTGACGTTCCTATGCACCATGTAGGGGCTTGTCCCTCCATGTTGTTTGCTCCTCCACCTCTTTGCTCTCACCAGGTTTCTGTTGTCTGAGGCATTCACTTAGCAGCTAATCCTTTGGGGCCATCTCCTTGATGTACTTCTGGATTTTGGATGTTTCATCCTGGTTAGCGGCTCTGATGCTCATTAGTCCTCAGCCCCCCCTCTTTCCACTTTGTGTATAGCCTCAGGGTGCTGGACTTGGGGTGGAACCCTCCATGCATGGTAAAGAGCTTTCTTGTCTTAATATGTGTGGCTTCTATCTCCTCCTTTGGCCAGCTTATGATCCCAGCTGGGTATCTGATGACTGGCAGTGCGTACATGTTGCTGGCTCGGACATTGATCTGACCATTCAGCTGACTTCTCAGGACTTGCCTTACTCTCTAGAGGTATTTGGTTGTGGTCAACTTCCTTGCAGCCTCCTCATGATTCCATTAGCCTGTTAGATCCCACAGTACTTGTGGCTGTTCTGGATAACTCCTATGTTGCCCTCTGGTAGGTCAACTCCTTCAGTTCTGATCATCTTGCCTCTCTTTGATACCATTTGATCACACTTGTCTAATCCGAATGCCATCCCCATGTCCTTGCTGTACATCCTGGTGGTGTGGATCAGTGAGTCGATTTCTCACTCATTCTGTTCGTAGAGCTTGATGTCATCCATGTAGAGCAGGTGGTTTATTGTTAACCCCGCTTTGGAATCAGTATCCATAGCAAGTCTTCCTGATGATCTGACTGAGGGCACTCAGGCCTATGCAGAACAGCAGTGGTGACAGTGCATCCCGTTGGTATGTGCCCCATTTGATGATGACTAAGAGGCCGTTTACGACACGGTGATTTCGATAAACGGAGACATCTTCCTTTGTTTGTGCCCTTTGTTTACACGCAAACGGAGATTTCTCCTCTGAAAACGAGTCTTTCTAAAAACTCCGGCCAGAGTGGAGATTTTGGAAAATTCCGGTTGCGCGTTTGCATGTAAACTGAGATAAACGGAGATAAACGGAGTTATAGGCAGCCGACGTCACAGTATGCGCCGTAACTTGCGCCTGTGTCAAAAGTGCGACCTATGTTGCTATGGTGACAATGGATACATGGAAGGCTTGAGCTTCGTTACACTGCCACCTACAGGTTTGGCGTGCTCTTGTGTATATATATACGGGTAAGTGTAAACGAAGATCTTTTTGAAAACGGAGACGGTGAAATGTCCATTTATGAAAATAGCCGGCAACGTGTAAACGGCCTCTTAGGCAGTGGGCTTTGAGTTGGCCTCCAGGTTCATCTTCCACTTTTCCATGGAGTTCTTTATGAAGGCTGTTAGTGTCCTGTTGATCTTGTATAGTTCCAGTCATTCCAGTATCTATGTGTGTGGCACTAAGTCGTAGGCTTTCTTGTAGTCAATCCAGGCGGTGCACAGGTTGGCCTTCCTGCTCTTGCAGTCTCGGGTGATTGCTCTGTTGAGCAGTAGCTGGTGCTTGGCTTCTCTGGTCTTCCCGCCAAATCCTTTCTGTGCCTCTCTCCTTATCTTGGCCGCCAGCCATCTCTTCCACAGAGGGTACTGGTTTTTATGTACTATGCCTATCTTGTATCCAAGCATCTCCAGGACTGTACTGTGAATCAGCTTGATGGTATATATATATATATATGTATATATGTATATTGTATATACAGTATATGTACACACATATAGCTATATACAGTAGTTAGCTATAGCCACTTAGTAATTACTATTTTGCATGAAATGGACTTACAAACCACTAACAGTGCTAAAACACGGAAATTACTCTAAGAGCAATGTGGTTTACCTCTCCCATGGAGCACAACAGCAAAAGGGGAGAGGTAAGGAGGTAGACAACCCTTTATAGGTGGGGTACCCCAAAGGTAAACGTAGGGGTACAGAAACTGGTTATCACACGCTCCAAATATTGAGTATGGAGGCCTAAGCATGTCAAGTAGTAACAACTGAAACAAATGTTGTGGAATTATAATACTTATTACAAATGTAGATTCAACTTCGTTACACATATTCCTGCTGTATAAATTAACCTGTTACATTTATATGTATATTGGAGATGAATGGCTGTTACAGCAGCTGTTTAGTCAGTTTCATTTTGTAATTTGACATTATTCAAAATGCCACCACTTTACTTGTATTTTCTTTGAGTTCTATGACCAATCCATCTCATCTTCTGTGCTCAGCATCCAAGCCTCCCACCCTCATCCCACATCTGACCTGTTTCACTGGTAGAGGTGAAGCATACCGAGGCACCACTGCTGTAACTGAATCTGGCAAAACATGCCAGAGCTGGTCAGCTCAGATGCCACATCAACACGACCGCACGCCAGACAACAATCCCGGAAAGTAAGAGTTGCCGTAACTGAAAAATGTTGTTCTTGACAAAAGAGGGACCTATGGCATGTTGTCTTCATTGTTTGGTTTGCCTGTGTTTAACATTATTACTGTCTGTTGTTTGTCAGAGGCCTGGTTAACAACTACTGTCGTAACCCCGACGATGAGGCAAGTCCCTGGTGTTACACTACTGACCCTGACAGCCGCTGGGAGTACTGTGATGTGCCGAGCTGTGAGGATGGAGTCGGACCAGGTATAACAGTAATCAGTGGTGTTGATTTCTCACCAGTTTACAATAACATTAATGACAGTGGTGATCACACACACACACACACATACATTTACATTTGACATTTGGCATTCATACATATATACTGTATATGTGTGTCTTTGTGTGTACTGTTTGTATTAATTTACATTTATGTAACCAGTGGACTCTAGTGATGTCTGCGTTGTATAGATATAAAACGGCCCAGACTGTGGATATCTTTGGAGGCAATCTCTGTTTATTCCTGACAACAGGTGGTAAAAACAAAAATCGTCTGTCATACACAACATGCAAACTCCAGCCACTACACAAATTAAGCGACACAAGATAGTGTTAGCATAAAATGAACTTATAAACAACTAACAGAGCTAAAACACGGAAATTACTCTAAGAGCAATGTTGTTTACCTCTCCCATGGAGCACAACAGCAACAGGGGAGAGGTAAGGAGGGAGACACCCCTTTATAGGTGGGGTACCCCCAAAGTTGAACATAGGGGTACAGAAACTGGTTATCAAACGCTCCAAATATTGAGTGCGAAGGCCTAAGCATGTCAAGTAATGACAACTGAAACAAATGTTGTGGAATTATAATACTTATTACAAATGTACATTTAATTTACACATATTACTGCTGTATAAATTAACCTGTTACATTTATATATATATATATATATATATATTGTATATGAGTGGCTGTTACAGCAGCTGTTCAGTCAGTTTCATTTTGCAATTTGACATCATTTAAAGCACCACTACTTTACTTGTATTTTCTTTGAGTTCTATAACCAATCCATCTCATCTTCTGTGCTCAGCATCCAAGCCTCCCACTCATCCCACATCTGACCTGTTTCACCGGTAAAGGTGAAGCATACCGAGGCACCACTGCTGTAACTGAATCTGGCAAAACATGCCAGAGCTGGTCGGCTCAGACGCCCCACCAACACAGCCGCACACCACACAACTATCCTGACAAGTAAGAGCTACTGTAACTGACAAATGTTGTTCTTGATAAAAGAGGGACCTATGGCATGTTTCCTTGATTTTTGGGTTTGCCTGTGTTCATCATTATTACTGTCTGTTGTTTGTCAGAGGCCTGGTTAACAACTACTGTCGTAACCCTGACAATGAGAGGAGACCCTGGTGTTACACTACTGACTCTGAAAGCCGCTGGGAGTACTGCAGTGTGCCACGTTGTGAGGATGCAGCCAGACCAGGTATAACAGTAATCAATGGTGATGATTTCTCACCACTGTTATTCATATCCATTTACTGTATAGGCTGTGTGTGTGTGTGTGTGTGTGTGTGTGTCTACATATATATATATATATACACCCATCAGCCAAAAAACACAGACAGGGGAAGTGAGTAACTTTGATCATTTTGTTCCAATGCATTGTTCTGCTGGGAAACCTTTGGTTCTGGCATTCATGTGGATACCACCTGACATCTTCCACCCACCATTGCAGACCAAGTACCCCCCCTCATAACAACAGTGCTCCACGATGGCAGTGCCCCCCCAGCAGAAAAAAGCAGCATGCCACACTACAAAAACTGTTTAGAAATGGCCTGTGAAGCATGAGACAAAGCTCAAGGTGTCGACCTGGCTCCTGAATTTCTCAGGTCCCAATCTGCTAAAGGATTCTTGTGATGTGCTGATACCCCAGATGTACCCCTAATCCAAGGTGGGGCCTCCTTGGATCGGACTTGGCTCTGACCTGTCGAGGCATGGACACAGGATCTCTGGGAGTGTCCTGCAATGTCTGGCACTAGTGTGTTGGTGGCAGATCCATTTAGTCCAGTGGGTTGTGAGGTGGGTAAATGGCATATGCCACAGATCTGGGGAATTTGGAGGCCAGGTTGACACTTTGAGGTCTTTGTCCCATTCCTTGGGCCAATCCTGAGCAATGTATTCAGTGTGGCATGGTGCATTGTCCTGCTGGGTGGCCACTGCCATTGGGGAGTACTGTTGCCATGAAGGGGGGTACTTGGTCTACAACTGTGTTTGAGTGGGTGGAACATGTCAGGTGGTATCAACATGAATGCCAGAACCAAAGGTTTCCCAGCAGAACAATGCATTGGAACAAAATAATGAAAGTTATTCAACTCACCTGTCAGTGGTTTTAATGTTTTGGTTGATCGGTGGATATAAAATCACACTCTCAACCTCTTCGGGTGGTATCTGTATCATCCTCAAGCTGGGGTCCTCTACCAATCAGAGGCCTGGGAGTCAGAGGGTTCTGCACAGTATCTTAGCTGTTCCTAGGCCTGCACACTTCTGCACTGAGGCTTCAGATGTTGTTCCTGGAATCTGCCGGAGCCACTCTCCCAGTTTGGGGGTCACTGGCCCAAGTGCTCCTACTACCATGGAGACCACGTCAACTTTGACCTTGCACATCTGTTCCACCTGTTCTTTCAACCCTTGATCCCTCTCCACCTTTTCATGTTCCTTCTTTTTGATGTTGCTGTCGGCTGGTAGCGCACCATCTACCACCACTGCCCTCTTCTGGTGTTTCTTAACCACCACTATATCCGGTTGGGTAGCCAGCAGCTGTTCATCAGTCTGGAAGCTTAAGTCCCACAAGATCTTAGCCCTGTTGTTCTCAACCACCTTTGCTGGTGTCTTCCATCGGTATTTGGGTACTTCAAGTCCATACTGGGTACAGATGTTCCTGTACACTATCCCAGCCACTTGTTTGTGCCGCTCAATGTACACTGATCCTGCCTGCATCTTGCACCCTGCCACAATGTGCTGGACCATCTGAGGGGCATCTTTGCACAGCCTGCACCTTGGGTCTGATCTACTGTGGTAGACCGTGGCCTCTGTGGCCCTTGTACTTAGGGCCTGTTCTTGTGCTGTGATAATTAGTGCCTCCATGCTGTCTGTCAGTCCAGCATTCTCCAGCCACTGGTAGGTCTTCCTGATATCAGCCACTTCCTTTATCTGACGTTCCTATGCACCATGTAGGGGCTTGTCCCTCCATGTTGTTTGCTCCTCCACCTCTTTGCTCTCACCAGGTTTCTGTTGTCTGAGGCATTCACTTAGCAGCTAATCCTTTGGGGCCATCTCCTTGATGTACTTCTGGATTTTGGATGTTTCATCCTGGTTAGCGGCTCTGATGCTCATTAGTCCTCAGCCCCCCCTCTTTCCACTTTGTGTATAGCCTCAGGGTGCTGGACTTGGGGTGGAACCCTCCATGCATGGTAAAGAGCTTTCTTGTCTTAATATGTGTGGCTTCTATCTCCTCCTTTGGCCAGCTTATGATCCCAGCTGGGTATCTGATGACTGGCAGTGCGTACATGTTGATGGCTCGGACATTGATCTGACCATTCAGCTGACTTCTCAGGACTTGCCTTACTCTCTAGAGGTATTTGGTTGTGGTCAACTTCCTTGCAGCCTCCTCATGATTCCATTAGCCTGTTAGATCCCACAGTACTTGTGGCTGTTCTGGATAACTCCTATGTTGCCCTCTGGTAGGTCAACTCCTTCAGTTCTGATCATCTTGCCTCTCTTTGATACCATTTGATCACACTTGTCTAATCCGAATGCCATCCCCATGTCCTTGTTGTACATCCTGGTGGTGTGGATCAGTGAGTCGATTTCTCGCTCATTCTGTGTAGAGCTTGATGTCATCCATGTAGAGCAGGTGGTTTATTGTTAACCCCGCTTTGGAATCAGTATCCATAGCAAGTCTTCCTGATGATCTGACTGAGGCACTCAGGCCTATGCAGAACAGCAGTGGTGACAGTGCATCCCGTTGGTATGTGCCCCATTTGATGATGACTAAGAGGCCGTTTACACGTACACGGTGATTTCGATAAACGGAGACATCTTCCTTTGTTTGTGCCCTTCGTTTACACGCAAACGGAGATTTCTCCTCTGAAAACAAGTCTTTCTAAAAACTCCGGCCAGAGTGGAGATTTTGGAAAATTCGATTCGCGCTTTGCATGTAAACTGAGATAAACGGAGATAAACGCGGAGTTATAGGCAGCCGACGTCACAGTATGCGCCGTAACTTGCGCCTGTGTCAAAAGTGCGACCTATGTTGCTATGGTGACAATGGATACATGGAAGGCTTGAGCTTCTCGTTACACTGCCACCTACAGGTTTGGCATGCTCTTGTGTATATATATACGGGTAAGTGTAAACGAAGATCTTTTGAAAACGGAGACGGTGAAATGTCCATTTATGAAAATAGCCGGCAACGTAAACGCCTCTTAGGCAGTGGGCTTTGAGTTGGCCTCCAGGTTCATCTTCCACTTTTCCATGGAGTTCTTTATGAAGGCTGTTAGTGTCCTGTTGATCTTGTATAGTTCCAGTCATTCCAGTATCTATGTGTGTGGCACTAAGTCGTAGGCTTTCTTGTAGTCAATCCAGGCGGTGCACAGGTTGGCCTTCCTGCTCTTGCAGTCTCGGGTGATTGCTCTGTTGAGCAGTAGCTGGTGCTTGGCTTCTCTGGTCTTCCCGCCAAATCCTTTCTGTGCCTCTCTCCTTATCTTGGCCGCCAGCCATCTCTTCCACAGAGGGTACTGGTTTTTATGTACTATGCCTATCTTGTATCCAAGCATCTCCAGGACTGTACTGTGAATCAGCTTGATGGTGTCAGTGATGGTATATATATACAGTACAGGCCAAAAGTTTGGACACACCTTCTCATTCAATGCGTTTTCTTTATTTTCATGACTATTTACATTGTAGATTCTCACTGAAGGCATCAAAACTATGAATGAACACATGTGGAGTTATGTACTTAAAAAAAAAAGGTGAAATAACTGAAAACATGTTTTATATTCTAGTTTCTTCAAAATAGCCACCCTTTGCTCTGATTACTGCTTTGCACACTCTTGGCATTCTCTCCATGAGCTTCAAGAGGTAGTCACCTGAAATGGTTTTCCAACAGTCTTGAAGGAGTTCCCAGAGGTGTTTAGCACTTGTTGGCCCCTTTGCCTTCACTCTGCGGTCCAGCTCACCCCAAACCATCTCGATTGGGTTCAGGTCCGGTGACTGTGGAGGCCAGGTCATCTGCCGCAGCACTCCATCACTCTCCTTCTTGGTCAAATAGCCCTTACACAGCCTGGAGGTGTGTTTGGGGTCATTGTCCTGTTGAAAAATAAATGATCGGCCCAACTAAACGCAAACCGGATGGGATGGCATGTCGCTGCAGGATGCTGTGGTAGCCATGCTGGTTCAGTGTGCCTTCAATTTTGAATAAATCCCCAACAGTGTCACCAGCAAATCACCCCCACACCATCACACCTCCTCCTCCATGCTTCACAGTGGGAACCAGGCATGTGGAATCCATCCGTTCACCTTTTCTGCGTCTCACAAAGACACGGCGGTTGGAACCAAAGATCTCAAATTTGGACTCATCAGACCAAAGCACAGATTTCCACTGGTCTAATGTCCATTCCTTGTGTTTCTTGGCCCAAACAAATCTCTTCTGTTTGTTGCCTCTCCTTAGCAGTGGTTTCCTAGCAGCTATTTGACCATGAAGGCCTGATTCTCGCAGTCTCCTCTTAACAGTTGTTCTAGAGATGGGTCTGCTGCTAGAACTCTGTGTGGCATTCATCTGGTCTCTGATCTGAGCTGCTGTTAACTTGCGATTTCTGAGGCTGGTGACTCGGATGAACTTATCCTCAGAAGCAGAGGTGACTCTTGGTCTTCCTTTCCTGGCTCGGTCCTCATGTGTGCCAGTTTGTAGCACTTGATGGTTTACTCCACTTGGGGACACATTTAAAGTTTTTGCAATTTTCCGGACTGACTGACCTTCATTTCTTAAAGTAATGATGGCCACTGCTTTTTCTTTAGTTAGCTGATTGGTTCTTGCCATAATATGAATTTTAACAGTTGTCCAATAGGGCTGTCGGCTGTGTATTAACCTGACTTCTGCACAACACAACTGATGGTCCCAACCCCATTGATAAAGCAAGAAATTCCACTAATTAACCCTGATAAGGCACACCTGTGAAGTGGAAACCATTTCAGGTGACTACCTCTTGAAGCTCATGGAGAGAATGCCAAGAGTGTGCAAAGCAGTACTCAGAGCAAAGGGTGGCTATTTTGAAGAAACTAGAATATAAAACATGTTTTCAGTTATTTCACCTTTTTTTGTTAAGTACATAACTCCACATGTGTTCATTCATAGTTTTGATGCCTTCAGTGAGAATCTACAATGTAAATAGTCATGAAAATAAAGAAAACTCATTGAATGAGAAGGTGTGTCCAAACTTTTGGCCTGTACTGTATATGTATATATGTATATTGTATATACAGTATATGTACACACATATAGCTATATACAGTAGTTAGCTATAGCCACTTAGTAATTACTGTTTTGCATGAAATGGACTTACAAACCGCTAACAGTGCTAAAACACGGAAATTACTCTAAGAGCAATGTGGTTTACCTCTCCCATGGAGCACAACAGCAAAAGGGGAGAGGTAAGGAGGTAGACAACCCCTTATAGGTGGGGTACCCCAAAGGTAAACGTAGGGGTACAGAAACTGGTTATCACACGCTCCAAATATTGAGTATGGAGGCCTAAGCATGTCAAGTAGTAACAACTGAAACAAATGTTGTGGAATTATAATACTTATTACAAATGTAGATTCAACTTCGTTACACATATTCCTGCTGTATAAATTAACCTGTTACATTTATATGTATATTGGAGATGAATGGCTGTTACAGCAGCTGTTTAGTCAGTTTCATTTTGTAATTTGACATTATTCAAAATGCCACCACTTTACTTGTATTTTCTTTGAGTTCTATAATCCATCTCATCTTCTGTGCTCAGCATCCAAGCCTCCCACTCTCATCCCACATCTGACCTGTTTCACCGGTAAAGGTGAAGCATACAGAGGCACAATTGCTGTAAGTGGATCTGGCAAAACATGCCAGAGCTGGTCGGCTCAGACGCCACACCAACACAGCCGCACACCAGACAACTATCCTGACAAGTAAGAGCTACTGTAACTGACAAATTTTGTTTTTCATAAAAGAGGGACCTATGGCATGTTGCCTTTATTGTTTGGTTTGCCTGTGTTTATCGTTACTAATGTCTGTTGTTTGTCAGAGGCCTGGATAACAACTACTGTCGTAACCCTGACGATGAGAAGATGCCCTGGTGTTACACTACTGACTCTGAAAGCCGCTGGGAGTACTGCAATGTGCCGAGCTGTGACGATGCAGTCGGACCAGGTATAACAGTAATCAGTGGTGATGATTTCTCACCAGTTTACAATAACATTAATGACAGTGGTGACGACACACACACACACACACACACACACACACACACACACACACACACATATTTACATTTGACATTTGACATTTGGCATTCATACATATATACTGTATATGTGTGTCTTTGTGTGTACTGTTTGTATTAATTTACATTTATGTAACCAGTGGACTCTAGTGATGTCTGCGTTGTATAGATATAAACGCCCAGACTGTTGATATCTTTGGAGGCAATCTCTGTTTATTCCTGACAACAGGTGGTAAAAACAAAAATCGTCTGTCATACACAACATGCAAACTCCAGCTCATACACAAATTAAGCAACACAAGATAGTGTTAGCATAAAATGAATTTATAAACAACTAACAGAGCTAAAACACGGAAATTACTCTAAGAGCAATGTTGTTTACCTCTCCCATGGAGCACAACAGCAACAGGGGAGAGGTAAGGAGGGAGACACCCCTTTATAGGTGGGGTACCCCCAAAGTTGAACATAGGGGTACAGAAACTGGTTATCAAACGCTCCAAATATTGAGTGCGAAGGCCTAAGCATGTCAAGTAATAACAACTGAAACAAATGTTGTGGAATTATAATACTTATTACAAATGTACATTTAATTTACACATATTCGTGCTGTATAAATTAACCTGTTACATTTATATATATATATATATATTGTATATGAGTGGCTGTTAGAGCAGCTGTTCAGTCAGTTTCATTTTGCAATTTGACATCATTTAAAGCACCACTACTTTACTTGTATTTTCTTTGAGTTCTATAACCAATCCATCTCATCTTCTGTGCTCAGCATCCAAGCCTCCCACTCTCATCCCACATCTGACCTGTTTCACCGGTAAAGGTGAAGCATACCGAGGCACCACTGCTGTAACTGAATCTGGCAAAACATGCCAGAGCTGGTCGGCTCAGACACCCCACCAACACAGCCGCACACCACACAACTATCCTGACAAGTAAGAGCTACTGTAACTGACAAATGTTGTTCTTGATAAAAGAGGGACCTATGGCATGTTTCCTTGATTTTTGGGTTTGCCTGTGTTCATCATTATTACTGTCTGTTGTTTGTCAGAGGCCTGGTTAACAACTACTGTCGTAACCCTGACAATGAGAGGAGACCCTGGTGTTACACTACTGACTCTGAAAGCCGCTGGGAGTACGTTGTGAGGATGCAGCCAGACCAGGTATAACAGTAATCAGTGGTGATGATTTCTCACCACTGTTATTCATCCATTTACTGTATAGGCTATGTATGTGTGTGTGTGTGTGTGTTTGTGCGTGTGTGTCTACATATATATATATATATACACCCATCAGCCAAAAACACAGACAGGAAGTGGTAACTTTGATCATTTTGTTCCAATGCATTGTTCTGCTGGAAACCTTTGGTTCTGGCATTCATGTGATACCACCTGACATCTTCCACCCACCATTGCAGACCAAGTACCCCCTCATAGCAACAGTGCTCCACAATGGCAGTGCCCCAGCAGAAAAAGCAGCATGCCACACTACAAAAACTGTTTAGAAATGGCCTGTGAAGCAGACAAAGCTCAAGGTGTCGACCTGGCTCCTGAATTTCTCAGGTCCCAATCTGCTACTTGTGATTCTCACTGATAGGCATACCCTAATCCACTAGGTGGGGCCTTCATGGAGTTGGACTTGACCCCGGATCTCTGGGAGTGTCCTGCAATGTCTGGCACTAGTGTGTTGGTGGCAGATCCATTTAGTCCAGTGGGTTGTGAGGTGGGTAAATGGCATATGCCACAGATCTGGGGAATTTGGAGGCCAGGTTGACACTTTGAGGTCTTTGTCCCATTCCTTGGGCCAATCCTGAGCAATGTATTCAGTGTGGCATGGTGCATTGTCCTGCTGGGTGGCCACTGCCATTGGGGAGTACTGTTGCCATGAAGGGGGGTACTTGGTCTACAACTGTGTTTGAGTGGGTGGAACATGTCAGGTGGTATCAACATGAATGCCAGAACCAAAGGTTTCCCAGCAGAACAATGCATTGGAACAAAATAATGAAAGTTATTCAACTCACCTGTCAGTGGTTTTAATGTTTTGGTTGATCGGTGGATATAAAATCACACTCTCAACCTCTTCGGTGGTATCTGTATCATCCAAGCTGGGGTCCTCTACCAATCAGAGGCCTGGGAGTCAGAGGGTTCTGCACAGTATCTTAGCTGTTCCTAGGCCTGCACACTTCTGCTCTGAGGCTTCAGATGTTGTTCCTGGAATCTGCCGGAGCCACTCTCCCAGTTTGGGGTCACTGCCCCAAGTGCTCCTACTACCATGGAGACCACGTCAACTTTGACCTTGCACATCTGTTCCACCTGTTCTTTCAACCCTTGATCCCTCTCCACCTTTTCATGTTCCTTCTTTTTGATGTTGCTGTCGGCTGGTAGCGCACCATCTACCACCACTGCCCTCTTCTGGTGTTTCTTAACCACCACTATATCCGGTTGGGTAGCAAGCAGCTGTTCGTCAGTCTGGAAGTTTAAGTCCCACAAGATCTTAGCCCTGTTGTTCTCAACCACCTTTTCTGGTGTCTTCCATCGGTATTTGGGTACTTCAAGTCCATACTGGGTACAGATGTTCCTGTACACTATCCCAGCCACTTGTTTGTGCCTCTCTCCTTATCTTGGCCGCCAGCCATCTCTTCCACAGAGGGTACTGGTTTTTATGTACTATGCCTATCTTGTATCCAAGCATCTCCAGGACTGTACTGTGAATCAGCTTGATGGTGTCAGTGATGGTCTAAATATATATATATATATATATAAATATATATATATATATATATATATATATATATATGTATATATATATACATATATATACATGTATATATATATGTATATATATGTATATACATGTACTGCATATACAGTATATGCACAAATATAGCTATATACACTAGTTAGCTATAGCCATTTAGTAATTACTATTTTCACAGTCAATTTCATTTTGCAATTTGACATTATTTAAAGCACCTCTACTTTACTTGTATTTCCTTTGAGTTCTATGACCAATCCATCTCATCTTCTGTGCTCAGCATCCAAGACCCACCCTCATCCCACATCTGACCTGTTTCACCAGTAAAGGTGAAGCCTAATGAGGCACCACTGCTCCAGCTCCAGCCCTTATACAAATTAAGCGACACAAGATAGTGTTAGCATGAAATGGACTTACAAACCGCTAACAGTGCTAAAACACGGAAATTACTGCAAGAGCAATGTGATTTACCTCTCCCATGAAGCACAACAGCAAAAGGGGAGAGTAAGGAGTTAGACAACCCTTTATAGGTGGGCTACCCCAAAGGTAAACGTAGGGGTACAGAAACTGGTTATCACACGCTCCAAATATTGAGTATGAAGGTCTAAGTATGTCAAGTAATAACAACTGAAACAAATGTTGTGGAATTATAATACATATTACAAATGTAGATTCAACTTCGTTACACATATTCCTGCTGTATAAATGACCCTGTTACATTTATATGTATATTGGAGATGAATGGCTGTTACAGCAGCTGTTTAGTCAGTTTTATTTTGTAATTTGACATTATTCAAAATGCCACCACTTTACTTGTATTTTCTTTGAGTTCTATGACCAATCCATCTCATCTTCTGTGCTCAGCATCCAAGCCTCCCACCCTCATCCCACATCTGACCTGTTTCACTGGTAGAGGTGAAGCATACCGAGGCACCACTACTGTAACTGAATCTGGCAAAACATGCCAGAGCTGGTCAGCTCAGACGCCCCACCAACACGACCGCACGCCAGACAACAATCCCGGAAAGTAAGAGTTGCTGTAACTGAAAAATGTTGTTCTTGACAAAAGAGGGACCTATGGCATGTTGCCGTCATTGTTTGGTTTTCCTGTGTTTCACATTATTACTGTCTGTTGTTTGTCAGAGACCTGGTTAACAACTACTGTCGTAACCCCGACAATGAGGCAAGTCCCTGGTGTTACACTACTGACCCTGACAGCCGCTGGGAGTACTGTGATGTGCCGAGCTGTGAGGATGGAGTCGGACCAGGTATAACAGTAATCAGTGGTGTTGATTTCTCACCAGTTTACAATAACATTAATGACAGTGGTGACGACACACACACACACACACACACACACATACATTTACAATATATGTATGAATGCCAAATGTAAATGTGTGTGTGTGTGTGTGTGTGTGTATGTAATAATTTACATTTAAGTAACCAGTGGACTCTAGTGATATCTACGTTGTGTAGATATAAAGAGGCCCAGACTGTGGATATCTTTGGAGGCAATCTCTGTTTATTCCTGACAACAGGTGGAAAAAACAAAAATCGTCTGTCATACACAACATGCAAACTCCAGCCACTACACAAATTAAGCGACACAAGATAGTGTTAGCATAAAATGAACTTATAAACAACTAACAGAGCTAAAACACGGAAATTACTCTAAGAGCAATGTTGCTTACTTCTCCCACGGAGCACAACAGCAACAGGGGAGAGGTACGGGGGTAGACACCCCTTTATAGGTGGGGTACCCCTAAAGCTGAAAATAGGGGTCCAACAACTGGTTATCAACGCTGCAAATATTGAGTATGGAGGCCTAAGCATGTCAGGTAATAACAACTGAAACAAATGTTGTGGAATTATAATACTTATTACAAATGTACATTCAACTTTGTTACACATATATTTTCCTGCTGTATAAATGACCCTGTTACATTTATATGTATTGTGTATGAATGGCTGTTACAGCAGCTATTTTGTCAGATAGCACCACTACTTTACTTGTATTTTCTTTGAGTTCTATGACCAATCCATCTCATCTTCTGTGCTCAGCATCCAAGCCTCCCACCATGATCCCACATCTGACCTGTTTCACCGGTAAAGGTGAAGCATACCGAGGCACCACTGCTGTAACTGAATCTGGCAAAACATGCCAGAGCTGGTCGGCTCAGACGCCACACCAACACAGCCGCACACCACACAACTATCCTGACAAGTAAGAGCTACTGTAACTGAAAAATAAATGTTGTTCTTGATAAAAGGGGGACCTATGGCATGTTGCCTTCATTGTTTGGTTTGACCGTGTTTATCATCATTACTGTCTGTTGTTTGTCAGAGGCCTGGATAACAACTACTGTCGTAACCCTGACGATGAGAAGATGCCCTGGTGTTACACTACTGACCCTGACAGCCGCTGGGAATACTGCAGTGTGCCACGCTGTGAGGATGCAGCCAGACCAGGTATAACAGTAATCAATGGTGATGAGTTTTGTTACCAGTAACGATAACATTAATGACAGTGGAGATGATGGTAGATTAGAGACCACACTGTTGAATAAAGACCAGTACAGCGCTTGTTCAAACTACACCTGTTTGGAACAGGCCGACTGCTCGGCCTGTGGTATTGGTGCAACTCAAACAAGCATCGTCACACTCAACACTGCGCTAGCTTGGGTTCTGAGCAACACACCTGGGCTCCAAACAGCTGGAGATTTATTATGATGTTGACATATGAAAAATATTCAATAATGTTGCGATACTTCTCATCATATCCTGAAATAACTTACAAAAAGCCATCCAAGGAACATAAAAAAAATATAAAAACTGAAGTATATGTGGCGGCACGGTGGTGTGGTGGTTAGCACTCTTGCCTCACAGCAAGAGGGTTGCCGATTCGATCCAGGGCGTGGGAGCCCTTCTGTGTGGAGTTTGCATGTTCTCCCCGTGTCAGCGTGGGTTCTCTCCGGGCACTCCGGCTTCCTCCCACAGTCCAAAGACATGCAGATTGGGGACTAGGTTAATTGATAACTCTAAATTGTCTGTAGGTGTGACTGTGAGCGTGAATGGTTGTTTGTCTCTATGTGTCAGCCCTGCGATAGTCTGGCGACCTGTCCAGGGTGTACCCTGCCTCTTGCACGATGTTCGCTGGGATAGGCTCCAGCCCCCCCGCGACCCTCAAGAGGATGAAGCGGTTAGAAGATGAATGAATGAATGAAGTATATGTATTTGTATTGTACTGCTACATTTACCTGACAGAAACTCCAGTTCCTGGTCGTTGTGGATTCAGCTTTTACTCACAAAATATAACGCGCCGCACACTGCATAGCAGATACGCTCCCATTCTAGTGAACAGCTTCATTTCCACAGTGCATGACGCGCAGCTTCTCTGGAGTGTCCCAAAAACACCACGGCACTCTGCTTCATTGGAGATACGCGCCAGGTCTATTTTTCAGCGACTGCGTGTCCATAGCACATCAAGCCACGTAGCTCAGATCACTCCAAACCGGAAAAGGAACGCTCACAGCATTAGGTACATTTCAAAATACAACACAACTACGGATTGTCTACGAAACTCTCAATTTTTTTAAAAATCATGGTACATCCTGTCGCACAAGTTGTCAGCCAATGCGAGGGTCCGCACTGAAACGCATCGTGACGCTCCAGAAACACATCCAGTAGGCGAGGTTACGCACTGTCGGCCGCTCCAGGTCTGCAGCGCTGCGCAGCACAGACGGAGTATGTGGAAATTGCGGGTAAGTCATCAGACTATCTAGAATTTAAAGAACTTCACCTTGAACAGATGTTAGGTTTCATTTACATTCCAAGTCAGAGACAGGGTGAAAAGTGAAGCAAGATGCCATTTGCCCAGGACCCCAAAACGACTAAATCCACCCTTGTAAAACACATCCAGTTCATGGCGACTCAAGGTCAGAAACACTGATAAAATACACTTTCCAGATGGATTAATTTTCACATAGGTTTATCAGACGCTTCGACAGAACCATTGCTATTATGAAGTAGAGCAGTAGTAACATTATTGGTGTTATAAGTTAGTGTGGCAAATTTACACAATGGACGTTGGTGAAGACAGCGGAAGGAAGGAAGAAGGAGGAGGAAACAGCAGAGAGTGTTCGTAGTTCATCGATAGAGAGTAGTGAAAAGTTTTTTTAGTTATAAATTTTGTGACTGGACCACACTTACCACGCCACAGGAGAGAATGAACCCGAACCGTCATCTGCAAGGAAAAGAAGACGCAACTTCACTCCTTGTGATGCACTCTCTGCAGCGCTTTTCCTCCTGATGATATATCTCTCCAAAGATGGCAGCAGTAGTGAATCGCATTCTGTGCATTCAGCCTCTCTTCTCGCCCGCTCAGCATCAAACACATGGAGTTCCTCATCTGTATGCTCCGGCTCAAACAGGTATGGCTCTGGGTCTGTGTCTGCCACAAGAAACTCTTCAAAATCGCGTTCAAAGTCGTCCATTGCAGCTACTATAGTCCGAAGATATTGCTAGGCTAAATAAACAGCTGAGCTCTGTTTACAGGCTACGCTGTCAGTCAGTGTGCGGGCTGGAGATTGAGCAGAGAGGGGAGGGGGGTCCCCACTCAGTATGGTAAACGAGTATGTGTGTAAAGTTTTGCAGTGTGTCTGTTACGCCAGAAGAGTCAGAGTTTGGGACGGAGTCTTTTACCCCCTGGAGTGTTACTGGAGTTTTTGGAGTGCTCAAATAAACGGGCCGTTTTCCCGAACGCTCCTCTGGTCTCCTGCTCGTGAGGGATTCATTACAATATCGTAACATGGCTTAGATTTCTAAATAAACATTCACCTCGTCGCTAGATAGACCTACTCCTGAAAAACTCACTCGCAAGGCTTTTTGTCCCTACGAGGCCACCATCATTTACCCGACGGGAGGGGTGAGCGAGTGAGCCCTGCAATCTAGAATTTGACCACTGATGTCACTGTTTTCAACCCATTTTATGCACTGGCCCTTTAAATTAGTGGCTACTTGCAGTCAGAGACACAAGTGAAATACACTTTTGTTCAGCTTAATCTGTAGAGCCCTGAAGCACACACACACACACACACACACACACACACACACACACACACACACACACACACACACACACACACACACACTTATACATACAGACATTCATTGCTTTATAGTTAGAAAAGACAGTAATGATCAGATATGCAAAGCTGAAAGTTCCTTTGGTGTATATTTTTTCTTGTGCAGTGAACATCCTGGAGTGTACATTTGGAACAGGAAAACAATACAGAGGAACAAAGTCCACAACAAAAACAGGAAAGATGTGTCAGAGTTGGGCAGCAAGATACCCACACACACCTAAGTATGTATTCATGCAACATCATGTCAGTTTACACATCACATCGTATCCTTTTATGTCTGTTCATCTAATTTTTGTCAATGTGTGTGTTGCAGCTTCACACCGGAGGAATATCCCCGAGCAGACCTGGATTCCAACTTCTGCAGGAACCCTGATGGAGCCAGTGAGGGACCCTGGTGTTACACCACTGACCCAGACACCCGCTGGGAATAC
Source organism: Epinephelus fuscoguttatus (assembly GCF_011397635.1). Taxonomy (NCBI): domain Eukaryota; kingdom Metazoa; phylum Chordata; class Actinopteri; order Perciformes; family Serranidae; genus Epinephelus; species Epinephelus fuscoguttatus. Next base: position 24,491,343 of record NC_064756.1, read on the forward strand.
TGCGATGTAGCTATCTGCACTGGTAAAATGTATTTATTTCATGTGTTTATTATTTTATTTGTTTGTGTGTGATATCAGTGACAGCAAGGCACAAATACGAACTATTGCTCATAAATCAATGCCTATTCTCATATTTGCCAGTCTTATTTATTTATGGACTTGAAGTACCCAAATCCCAAGGAGACACACCACCAAAGGTGGTTGAGAACAACAGGGCTAAGATCCTGTGGGACTTCAGCTTCCAGACTGATGAACAGCTGCTGGCTACCCAACCGGACTAGTGGTGGTTGACAAACACCAGAAGAGGGCAGTGGTGGTAGATGTGGCAATACCAGCAGACAGCAACATCAGAAAGAAGGAACATGAAAAGGTGGAGAAGTATCAATGGTTGAAAGAACAACTGGAACAGATGTGGATGTGGTCCCCGTGGTAGTAGGAGAGCTCGGGGCAGTGACCTCCAAACTAGGAGAGTGGCTCCGGCAGATTCCAGGAACAACATCTGAAGCATCAGTCCAGAAATATGCAGCCCTAGGAACAGCTAAGATACCGTGCAGAACCCTCAAACTCCCAGGCCTCTGGTAGCGGACCTGAGTTTGAGGATGATACAGATACCGCTCTGAGAGGGTGATTCATATATATATATATATATATATATATATGTATGTATGTATATCTCACCAGCCACTTTATTGGGTACATCTATTCAACTGCTTGTTAACTTGTTAATACAAATAGTTAATCAGTCAATCATGTGGCAGCAACTCAATGCATTTAGGTATGTAGACATGGTCAAGACGACCTGCTGACGTTCAAACTGAGCATCAGAATGGGGAAGAAAGGTGATTTAAGTGACTTTGAACAACATGGCATGGTTGTTGGTGCCAGACAGGCTGGTCTGAGTATTTCAGAAATTGCTGATCTACTGGGATTTTCACCCACAACCCTCTTTAGAGTTTACAGAGGATGGTCCCAAAAAGAGAAAATATCCAGTGAGCAGCAGTTCTCTGGGCGAAAATGCTTGTTGATGCCAGAGGTCAGAGGAGAATGGCCAGACTGGTTCAAGGTGATAGAAAGGCAACAGTAACTCAAATTACCACTTGTTCCAACCAAGGTCTGCAGAAAACCATCTGTGAATGAACAACACGTTGAACCTTGGAGCAAATGGGCTACAGCAGCAGAAGTCCACACCAGGTGCCACTCCCATCAGCTAAGAAAAGGAAACCGAGGCTACAATCCGCACAAGCTCACCAAAATTCAATCAGGAGAGACACATTTTTATGGTAAAAGAATATTTATTAACATGTGAATGAATGTATAAAAATGTGGAAAGTCTTTGGCGATTAGACCCCGTAGAGATAGTTTGATTTAAGGAGGGTGATGAATCCATAGTCGAATAGGGAACCCCCCCGCCGGGGTCTAGACGCTGGTGGTGGTAGAGGTGGTGAAGATGAGATGAGAGGAAGATGGAGAAGTGCCGATGATCTGGATGAGTAGAGGAATGAGTCTTTCAGAGCTTGTCCTGGACTCTGGGTACAATGGCTGGAGGTGACCAGGGTGGAGGAGGGTAAGGAGATTCTGCCTAAAATGATGGCTGACAGCAGCAGAAGAGAGGGCAGATTTAAAATTTTGCAGTGGCATCCTGATTGGCTGAGAGATCGTGGCAAAATGTGATCTGATAACTAGGAATGAACACCCATTGTCAGCTGAGTGGAAGGAGTAGTGAGAGTGGGATGGAGAAAAATGTTAAAGGGTGAGCATGAGAGAGGTCTTCCTGATTGAACTTACGCTGAGCTCCATTTGGACAATAGAAGATTGGAAAAATGTTGTCTGGTCTGACGAGTCTCGATTTCTGCTCTGACGATGGTAGGGTCAGAATTTGGCATTAAAAACCTAAAGCATGGATCCATCCTGCCTTGTATCAAGGGTTCAGGCTGCTGGTGGTGGTGTAATGGTGTGGGGATGTTTTCTTGGCACACTTTGGGCCCCTTAGTACCAACTGAGCATGGTGTAAACACCACAGCCTACCTGAGTATTGTTGCTGACCGTGTCCATCCTTTTATGACCACAGTGTACCCATCTTCTGTTGGCTACTTCCAGCAGGATAACGCACCATGTCACAAAACTCAAATCATCTCAAAATGGTTTCTTGAACATGACAATGAGTTCACTGTACTCCAATGGCCTCCACAGTCACCAGATCTCAATCCAGCAGAGCACCTTTGGGATGTGGTGGAACGGGAGATTTTTTTTAAAATATATTGTTCTTTTTCTTATTTTATTTTTTTTTACATATAAGTCAAAAGTGCACTGTATAAAGTGTCTGTGCTTGTTCCTTTACAGATGAGTGTATGCACTGCAATGGTGAGGACTACAGAGGAAACATCTCCATTACAAAGCACAGCTACACCTGCCAACGCTGGGACTCCCAGGAACCTCACAGCCATGGCTATGACCCTCACGTGTAAGACGACCAAATAGCACATCAGTCTGTCAACCAGCCACACCTAGGATTACATGATGTTTAATAAATGTATTCAGGAAGAATGTATTCACTAAGAAACCAAATCCAAGCTGTCTGAATGACTACAGACCTGTGGCTCTAACAGATGAACCCTTTGAACTCCTGGAATGTTACATCTCTCCAGTGTTGTTTTAGAGCTGTATCAGTTTGCATACAGAGTAAACAGCTCTGTGATGATGCAGTTTTATTGTGCCTCGACTTTATTTCTCAACACCTAGAGGCCTCTAACACTGCATTGTCGATTTCAATTTAGCTTTTAATACTGTTTTCCAAGGCAGGTGGTGGTGTTCAAACTTAACAACAAATTCCCCAAATCCTTAACTATCAGCACTGGGCTCTACAGGGGTGTGTAATGTCCCAACTCCTGTACTAATTATACACAAATGCCTATTTCTTTAATTCGCTGATGACACCACAGTCCTGGTTTTCATCTTCAACAACAGCTTGCAGGAGTGAGGTTATATCCCTGGTAGACTGGTGTCATGTGAACAACTTGGTATTAAAAGCTTCCAAAACCAAGATATTAGTAGACTTTCACAGGAGCTGTGGGGATCACCTATTCTTGGTCACCTCAATGAAATGCAACATGTGGACAGCTACGAATTTCTGGGACTGACAATCTCCCTTTCCTTGAATTCAGAGGACAACAGCACTAGTATTCTCAATAAAGCATACTAGAGTCTTGTTTTTAACATCATGCAACCCTGCATCCTTGTATGAGGACATTAAATTTTGGGTTAGCTGCACCTTAAACTTCATTTGCTTAACTTAGACCTGTTGTCCTCATTCGTTGACACTTTTTTGTGTCATCTAGTGGTGGCAAAAGCACACTACACTAATCCATGTAAAAACAAGATGGTGGCCATCTTTGCCAAGTCAGTTTCAGGCATTGAAATTAACAGTTTTGAACAGTTTTAGACTTTAGCACTGACCCCTAACCCATAGATAACTTTGTTGTTTGGCAACATGTCAGCTGAGGCCAATAGATTGCTGGACACACAGTGGTGCGACGTACAACACCCAGAGTTACTGGATGTGATGTCACACCCTTAGTGAAAATTTATAAGGCTAGGATACAAAGGGAGGGCTTTAAAGTTTTAAAGGACCCCTCTCACTCGGCGAACAACCTTTGTAATTTCCGTCCTTCTCACAAATGACTAAGAAGCATTCAGACCAGAACATCCAAGTTTCAAAGCAGCACATATCCCGAAACCTTCCACCTCCTCAACATTACGAACACAGAGCCACTCAGCAGGTTGAATAATTTTGCAGTAGGGCAGATGTTTTTGATGGACTTTATCTAGTGGTCGTTTGAGGTTTCTGATAATTTCCATTTAGGTGCTAGTTTTTATCTGTGGTGCTCTTATGTGTTGGATCTTAATTTACCCATTAGTTTGATATTTTATATTTATTTTACTGGTCAGTACCTGTGTTTACTTTGTATGTGTATGTTATTTGCTTTTTGAGTGATTGGTTTTACTATTTTTGCCTTTCTTTGTCTCTGTGTAAGTGAGCTCACTAAGTCAAATTCCAATCAATCATGCTGATATGGCAATAAGGTATTGACTCTTGTAAATAAAAGCTAAACATTGATTTTGGTCCTGACAATTTATTTTTCATTTTGGTTCCTCTAGTCTTTCAGATAAAGGTCTTGTAGAGAACTTCTGCAGGAACCCAGATGCATCCCCCCGACCATGGTGCTTCACCACCGACCCGTCCACACGATGGGACTATTGCGACATACCCTGCTGCAGTAAGTGTTCCTATTTCCTATTTTATGTGTTTCATTTACTTCTGCTCTATTTCACTATTATAACACCTTAAACCAGACCAAGCTTCCATCATTGAGAGTCAGGGTCAGAGGAATTTTATTCACATAAGAGTAAAAATGTAAAAATGTAAAAATGTGTTTTAGCTGCGCAGGTGCACATATCTTTAAACAAAAGGTGTGACTTTCGTCCCTCGGGATGTTGAACCACTTCCTGCTGCAGGACCATCGAACTGTCAAACTGACCTGAGGAAGAAAATAAAATAACACATTAATAATCATGATTATTGACAAAAATTAAAAACAATAAACATCATTAGTACATCATTTCAGTCATTCACAGAGGAGCTCCATCTGCAGCTTACAAAATTTCAACATAACGCACCTGCTCACCAATATTTAGTACATCATATGTATAATAATTGATAAACATGTTGGGTATATAGCGGTACAATGGTTGAGTGGTCACCAAATAGCAAGATGGTTCCAGTTTTAAACCCACCAGGTTGCTGAGGCCCTTCTTGGCTTCCTCCCCACAGTCCACAGAATACAGGTTAGGTTAATTGGTGACTCTAAATTGGCTATTGGTGTGAGGATGAGCATGAATGGTTGTCTATCTCTATGTGTGATAGTCTGGGGACCTGTCCATGGTGTACCCCAGCCTCTCACTCAAGCAACTATTTAGCAATTCCGATTTTCACAGTCAGTTTCACTGATATTTGAAATTCTTTAAAATACGCCACTACTTATTTTTTCCCTGAGTTCCCCAATTAATACATCTCATCATCTGTGCTCAGCATCCGAGCCTCCAACGATTGTCCCAGAGCTGACCTGTGTCACTGGTAACGGTGAAGCGTACAGAGGCACGATTGCCGTGACTAAATCTGGCAAAACATGCCAGAGCTGGTTGGCTCAGGAGCCACACAAACACGACCGCACGCCTTACAACTTTCCTTGCAAGTAAGTAGTGTACTGTCACTGAAAATTTTTCAGCATTTTTCATAAAAGAGGGACATACAGTCTGTCGCCTTAATTCTTGGCTCTACATGTGTTCATCATTATTACTCTGTTGTTTGTCAGAGGCCTGGATGAGAACTACTGTCGTAACCCCGACAATGAGGAGATGCCCTGGTGTTATACCACTGACAGTGAAACTCGCTGGGAGTACTGCAACTTGGAAAAATGCACGACCGATACACCCACAACCACACCTGATCCCCACCCCCCTGCTACTACAACTCCACCACAAAAAGGTAAATTAGTCAACCTCTACATATGCATTTGTCACATTTTTAGTTTGTTTTATCATTTGTTTGCTCACTTTCCCCCGTTTTGTTGCATTAGACTGTAAGACTGGAAATGGAGAAACATACCGGGGTCCAACCTCTATCACCACTAAGGGTGTGACCTGCCAGGCCTGGAGTGCTCAGAGCCCTCACCAACACAAAGGCTTCACCCCAGAAACTGACCCTGACAAGGGGCTGGAGGGAAATGTATGTGTGTGTGTGTGTGTGTGTGTGTGTGTGCATGTGTGTGTTTTCCTGTATTGTTTTGCTCTGGATGTAATGAATACATTAATGTCAAAATCTGGTTAATCATTGTTTTTGTTTCAAGTTAACTGACTCCCTCTTTGTATGTCACTGTCAGAGCTGCAGAAACCCAGACAATGATGAGGGTGGGCCGTGGTGCTATACTACTGACAATAACACAAGATGGGACTACTGTCACATCCCAAACTGTGGTATGTGAACACTATTTGTATGTAGAGGGTTACAATTAAGCATTGAGCTTTTTAACCACCTGTGTGGCACCTTTGTGCTCCAAATCTCCAATAATTTAAAAAAAAAAAAAAAAAAAAAAAATTGGAAGGATTCAATGAATGAATGAATGATTATTTTTATTTCGGTTACATGCATTTGGCAAAACAAAGATTATTTCACACAAATTTTCTCACAGTCTGTAACCGAGAAAGGAATAGGCTCAAGCCCCAGGCTTATTATTGCCTATCCTTTATTAACCAAAGGAAAACCCAGAATATCAACATTACCAAAGAAAGGAAAATAAATTAATTAATAATGCAATACATTATACTCTAAATTTATAATCCTCAACTCTTTTTACAATTTGATCATTTTATATTATAATCCATAATAATTTTACATTTTAAGGCTTTTTGAAAATTCAAAAAAGAGCTACACGGTTTAAAATAAGCACCGAGTCCATCCCAAAACTGAACCACATCTGTATTTTACATTGGTTCTCACTTTACATGTTTCATAAATAAACAAACCCTCTTAAATTATAATTTCCTTTACTTAATCTAATTTTTTTTCTGAATACTGACAGGAAGGTTACTGTTGACAACTCAAAAAGGTATTTCCGAAGTTCTTAAATACACAAAGCCTGAAAATGTTAAGGTGTAAGATGATAAAAACAACTTATTAGTAGATTCTTGATAACCTGCTTTAAGTATTATTCTGAGGGCTCTTTTCTGAAGTTTAATTATTATGGAGCTACATTAGGGTCAAAAGTTTTGTACTTGAAAAAATAAAATTTGAAACTGAAAATTCATGTGTTGATCTTGAATTTTGAAAAATACAACAATGTATTCAAAATAAAAATAAGTGTATGAAACGTTTTTTATATATATAATATAATAATATAATTTTGATTCACTTTGGTAATTCTTTTGACACATGTCGTTTTCTATATGTTCTCTGACGTTTATCCTAACGATATGAGACGGTCTTTGTGGAAAAAAAGTTAGTGGACTAACTTTGCATTTGAAGGTTTCCCGTTCACTTACGTTTTAACAGGTCTGATGCTACTATGCGCCCCGGCTGTATCTAGGCTAACGGCTAACATGCTAACTATTATTTCTATGTCAGGAGTCATTTGAAACAAATTTAGGACGATAGGAGACGGGTTGAAATAAACCGAAATTTCCCTTTAAGGGTCCCAAACTATTTCAGCATGCACAATACCAGAGCATCCCCTGAATGGAATACATGTATTTTCAGTGCTACTAAAACCTCTTAACAACGTGATGTCCCATATTCAGGTCCCAATAAGGTTTTATTTGACGATTATGATAAGTAAACAACTGCTATATTTGCTTTATTTAAGTAGTTTCTTCCTACGACCTGTCGTTTTAAAGCTACACTCCTTGGAGTTTGATTGACCATTTATGAATACAATCGCCACAGTAGGTTCAATAAACACTTTTGTCGGACAAACAAATAAATAAACAGTTGTAACTCACCTGTGAAGCATTATCATAATCCACAGATCGATATGATGCAAACAAAAATGCTGTTTGTACAGTCCTCAAACATTCCCAAAGGTCTGGATGATCTAATTCTCCAGCAAAATATTTAGTCAAAGCACATTTTTACATCCAGAGATATCCATTCACTGCCATTTAATCATTCAAAATGTTTCATTTCTCCTGGTGATGTGCTGAATCATTGTTGTCAAAATGGTAGATGAACTGTGACCTGAGCCAACAGAAGCATCCATGCTGTCACCGTGGGCTTCATTAGCCAACGAGGGCCTGTGTTGAAAGACAGTGCTTGCCTATTGGGGTCTCAGAGCCAATCAGTAGCCAGCGATTGGCCCGATGGCTTATTGGTCTTGTAGTCAATGACACTTCTGACCTTAAGTGCACTTTTAAACAGGTTACTGGCACCTGGAAGATTATAAATGTACAAAAATGATAAACAAATGGCTCCTCTGTATTCTTAAGAAAAACAATCTTTCTTATCAGTTTAGGTTCTCTGGAATTGTTTTATATACAGTAAGCTCCTAAGTACACGTCTGTCTTTGTTGACTTGTTTTTACCCATATTCACACATTCAGTCCATTGTTTTACCCTCTTTTTTGAAAAGGGCATGTTCCCCTTGGCAGATTTTTTTCCTTTTTACAGCACCTACATGCGCCACATTTTCAAGTTGTTTTTTCAAGATAATACAATGCCTAAAAATCTGTATATCATTTGGGAAAAATATAGTTGCAAGGATAAAAATCATCCTGTAGAGCCTTCACCTGATTTTGTATCTCAAGCCTTGTCCACACATGTTCTCCAAACCTAGAATAATCTAAACATTAACCGTAAGAGCGGTATGTTAAAACGCAAATGACCAAATTTTTCAGTTTTTTCAAATTTTCAGGGTTTTTTTTTTAACACGGCCTCAGGTCAAACTTTACAACTTCGTCCTATCTAATGTTAAGAGTCTACTAATAGAATCAATTTTTTGTCCATCTAACTATTTTGTTTTATCATTTGTCTGTGCTTTATCCTCACAGGATAACTGCTTGCCATGGCTGTAAACTTTAATTCAATGTTTGTGTTTCACTTGCAAGAATTCGTGACTCTGAACTTTCTTTATAGTTGAATCGAAATGTGGGTTGCCAGTCATCACACCAAAGTGTTGTTTTGGTCAGATCGTAGGAGGCTGCGTGTCTAAACCTCACTCGTGGCCCTGGCAAATCAGCCTCCAGACACCGTGAGTAAAAAGTGTCTTGCAACATTTGTAAAATATGATAAAAGTATAAGTGATATTGGGTTTTTAAAAGATGATGCCCCACTTTGTACCTCTAATGTCTAGGTCTTCAACAGGGGGTCCAGGACCCCCAGGGGGTCCTCAGAGTTACTGCATTTTTAAATTTTTTCTTTTTTTCTTTTTTTTAAATCAAAATATGTCTGAAAATATACATGAACATGAAACAAACATATTTTACCTTTTGCAACAACTTATCTTTGTGAAAGTGGAGTTTCCTCCCTCACCTACCTGAAAAGCAAATACACCTTAAGACTGCAGCCTGACGCTGATATGGCCTTCTGCCTGACATCCACCTACATGATTTAATATGCAGTGCAATTTATACTATATATGTAGGAAGGGGTCCCTGCTCCATCTTTCTTTCAGCTAAGGGGTCCTTAGCCTAAAAAATGTTGAAGGCCCCTGCTCTAATGTATACAATAGGGTCACAGAAGTAACCATCAGTTTCTTTCTATTTCACCAAGCATGACCTTCTTTTATTGTCATTGTCAGAATCCCAAAAATGGACCATGCACCAAACTGGCCAATCCCAGTGATGGGACTGCTTTCAAACCATTACAGTTACATAATTTTGTGAAATGAAGATTGTGTTATATTGTTTAGTGTGGTGAAAAAATATATCTGACTATCATGGCAGAAACACTTTATATTACTACGTCAAAATAAAGAAAAACCAGTAGAAATTAGTATTGAATATTATTGAAACAAATACACAATGTGTGTAAAAAAAAAAAAAAGGAGCCTCAAAATTGGAGAAACCGGTCTAGTGTGTAGTATTCAGTGGCATCTAGAAATGAGGTTGCTAAAGTAAAACCTTTTACATGTACCAAGTGTGCAGGAGAACTATAGGAAGAGGACCTTCTTCGTATGTTAATATAAACGGCTTGTTGGGATTCACTGGACCACAGATGATTTGTCATTTGTTAAAATCTAAACTGGACATGTGAAGGCTTCTTCTCTTGCCATCTGAATTGGCAAGAGACCTCACATTCTTTGTTCTTCAAACAAAGACAGCTATTTGGCCCTTATCTGTATCAGTATGCCCCATTCTGTGACCCAAGTAAGAGACCAGTCTTCAAGCCTGATTGGATAGTACTTTTACAGTGCCATGTGACTCTGTGATGGCCAGGCAAATTGCAGGAGAAGTTCTGCTCTCACACACAGTTTTTTTTCCCTCCTGGACCACAACCTGCCCTCGCTCCCAGCAGGAGCAAAACCAGTACACCAGAGAAGTTAGTGGGCCAAACACAAGGTTTGCAAATAACTTTCCAGCAACAAGAAGAACCAAGTTGAGTTAGCACCTTAACGTCGAACTCTGCAAGGACCCCGAACGATTGGCTTCCTTGGTACCTTTGTAACATAGTCAGAGCTCTATCCAGCTTTCCTCTGCCAGCTAACAAAAGCAGCATATCACAAAGTGACTCTTTCTTCCGTCCATTCAAGGTTTGGTAACGTAACAACTGGGCATAGCATTATGACAGATGTACAGGCTAAGAAAGACTGTTTAACTTTGCCAATTGTGATTTTATGCTGTTTATTGAGTCATTGTTGTGATTATTGCAATTAGGTTATTGGTTAGTTGGCTTCGCCAAAGCTACGTGATGTTAGTTTGCTAATGCTTTTAACAGACAGAGTCTTGCATGCAACTAAACATCCTCTACACTAATCCAAACCTTTTGCAACACAAATCAGACAAGTTGGCTTTCAACAGAGCTACATCCAAAGAGGCAACTCAAAGTTCCCACTTCTTTGTCTTTGTCCTGACAAAGGTTGAGAAACCCTCCCCCAGTCTGAAGCCAGCTTTGATTCAGCCATCTTGTAGTTCTCTGTTGTCAGCCATTTTTTTTTGTAGGCCAACCGGCCCTTTGTTTCACACACCCGCTTCTCTCTCTCTCTCTCTCTCTCTCTCTCTCTCTCTTTTCTCACACACACACACACACACACACACACACACACAAATATATTTTTAGAATCATACCTGCTGGGGGTTTAATATTGCACAAGATTGGATTGCACATGTTTATTAATTCAATTGTTAATTAAAATTCCAAATTGATAGTTTAGTGAACTTTATGAGACTGATAATATTAATTGGCTATCATTTTTACCTTTTTGGGAATGGTCCCCCTGTCCCTGTGTGAAGCAAAATACTATAGATTCCCAACTGGCTCATTCTAATGTAACACAAAAAATGACTAGTCTTATTTTCAGGTTATAAACTAATGAAAATATAGTTGTGAATATTATATTCCATTTCTGTGAATAGATGCCCCTAAATCCTACACCCTGGACCTTTAACAGTGGATGCTGGCTGATATGTTAGAATATTTTAATTGTTATCTTATTTTATTCATACATTTTTTTTATTATTATTTAAATGGGTCATATTATGTTTCTTTTCTGTTTTACTTAACTACATTTCTGTGTGTCTCTTTCTACCAGTGAGGGATCTCATTTCTGTGGGGGAAGTCTGATTGACCATCAGTGGGTCCTTACTGCTGCACACTGCCTGCACCAGTGAGATGATTAAAAAGAAAAACAACCACAGACTAAATCCAGCTAACCTCTGTACAGCTTGTGTGTAGATTTATAAACGTGTTGTGTACTGTAGGTCTGCAGACCCTTCATACTACAAGGTACTCCTGGGTGTCCAAAACCTGTCAGGCAATGAGCCATCGCAACAGGAAAGGAACGTGGAGAAAGTGATACGCGAACCCAACAACACCGACATTGCTCTGCTCAAACTGCAGAGGTAAAAACTGGACTGATCGTCCTACTGTCACCACTGGTTCAAATATTAATAATCATAGTGGTTCTGATGCAACTATCCTTCCTTAACTCACTATTGCTACTAAGTGGTGGAAAGTCACCAAGTACACTTACTCAGGTACTGTATTTGCACTTAACTGGAGTATTTCCATTTGCAGATACTCTTCTACTCCACTACATCTCAGTGGCACTTATTGTACTTTTTACTGCACTACACGTATCTGATAACTTTATCTAATCGGTACTTTTCAGATTCAGATTAACAAACAGAATTGATCAACAAATAAAATATTATTATGTTACCCAGAAGTACATAACCATCACTATGTAATGTAATGAAAATAAGCTCCACCTTTAGCAGCTGCACCAACAGCATGGTGTACACATTATTGTATCAATATTATAATCCAATAATACAATATACATTAATCTGAAATGGGCCCTACTACATAATGATGATTTGCCTGTACATGCTAATATGTGTGTACTTTTATTTAAGTAACAGTTTGAATGCATGACTTTTACTCGTAACTGAGTATATCTACACTGTGGTATTGGTATTTTTAAGTAGAAGATCTTCTTCCACTGCTGGTGTTTTGTGTGTTTTCAGCCCTGCAATGATAAACGACCAAGTCCTGCCAGTTTGTCTGCCAGAGCAGGACTACATTGTTCCCACTAGAACTGAGTGTTATGTCACCGGATGGGGTCGAACCCAAGGTACAGTACGTTATGTGTGTCTGTGTCTTGTACTATCTTTGTGAGGACCAATTTAGGACATGCTGGCCAGCCCTCACTTCTTCTCAAATGTTTTCAGAAACATATTTTAGTGTTCTGTTTAGCTGTAAAATGAGAAAGTTGGTCTGGCTGGTGGGCATGCTTGGTATTTCAGTACGCTGTGTCCAACATGGCTGCCAGGTTACAAATATTCTTATTTTACAGCTAAACAGTATTTTGACGTGCGTTTCTGAAAACATTTATGAAATGTGCAATGCAGCTACAGAATCTTTATTCATATTTGACCAGCGTTGCCTAGTTTGACAGATCCCTGATTAACAGCTGTATTAGAGATGCCTCGGCTCCGGTAGATTCTAGTGAATGCCATTAAAGGCAATAACGGCAGTAGAAAGAGGTGAGAGGGTTTTTTTTCACAGACCATCTGTCTCACAGAATACAGTGACAGTTTGCAATATGATAGTTATTTTCATAAAAGCTACCAGTTACCATTAAAGGTCCTGGGAGTGGACCTGGAGTCTCTACTGGAGGTGTCAGGGAGGAGGCTGCTGAAAAAAAGTACTCAGTATTCTGGACAATGCCTCTCACTCCCTGCATGTCAATCAGGAGTCCTATCAGAGCTGAATCAAAGGACACCAACAGCAATACTCACCTATATTAGGTGTACTATTACTTAATATGATGCACATTACTACTTTTCAATATCTTGTGCAATATTATTCTTCAATATCATGTTATTTCCCACCATTTTAGTTTTTTTCCAGCATTTTAGTTAATTTCAGTAGCTCTTGTACTTATCTCGTACTCCTATAGTTACTGTATAAAGCACTGGTTTTTGCTTGTGCTCCTTGAAAACACTTCAGTCTAACAACAATATTTTTCTCCAAAATCAAGGTAAAAGCTCTGGAGACTCTTTAGGTTGCTCTTTAATTTTTTTAAAGGTAAAGTTTCAAAGGTGATTGAAAAAGACAAGAATTATCAATTGTAAAAGCCCAATAAGTAGAAATTATTCCTTATTCAAGCCAAAGTTAACACATTTTATTACATTTGTTGCTTTTTCAATTAAGAATACCCCAGATAGTCTAAAACTATAAACTGGATAACTATGTTGAGGTGTGTTGCAGGTACGGGAGGTGCAGGTGTCCTGAAGGAAACTGGGGTTCCTGTGATCGAGAACAAGGTCTGTAATCGTCCATCGTACATGAACGGCTTAATCAAGGACCATGAGATGTGTGCTGGAATCAGTGAGGGAGGAATAGACACCTGCCAGGTATGAAAAACTACAAAAACTGGGGAACATGTTAGAAAACTACATAGTGCCGTGTATTGCTGTTGACCATGGTCTCATTTGTGGTACAGTAGCACTTTATTTAGTATTAGGACATTACAGACCTGGAAAATAAAGAATTACTTTTATTAAAATCTAATTATTATGAAGTAAAATCATTCAGCCACATTGTTCAGTACAACTGCCCATTATGTTACTTCACTGGACTGAACTGTCCGAGCAAGTGGCTTCTTGTTCTAATGGACTCACAGAGCGCAGCACTTCATTAACTACATGTTATTGTAATCAACTGCAATGATTGCCAAAGGTGTAATATAAGACCCAGTGTATATGATTTTAGATATAAATCTTGACTTGTTTGTACATATTTTACCTACATCTGTTAGTGAATATACATTTTCCATATCTCTGTCACTTGTAGTTCTGTGATCTAAAACTTTTCTTCCTTCATGCTTCACTGGTGTTCTTTTCCAGTCTAGTTTTGGACTGAAAACTATTTGTTCTCCTTGCAGGGTGACAGCGGTGGTCCTCTGGTGTGTAAAAGCCAGAACAGTTACATCCTGCAGGGTGTGACTTCAAGGGGTATTGGATGCGCCAATCCTATGAGACCTGGCATCTACGCTCGAGTCTCCACGTTTGTCAACTGGATCAACAAAGCCATCAATGAAAATTAAAAACTGTCTTAAAATAATACAGTAGCTTCAGTCATAGAAAGTGACTGTTCATTGTGCTTTTTGAAGATACTTTAACATGCATGTACATCTGCTCTAACATGACTACTTCAGTTTGTTTCCTGGTCTTGTCTGATGTCAAGAGATGTTTTGTTTTCCTAGTGGACCAATAGTCGTCATTTAGGGCCATTAGACGACTAGTCGCCCACATGTTTACGCAATTAAAGTAATTATCAAATTATATAGTTCAAGGTCTAAGAAAAATAGTATCAGTAACGTTGTTAACACTGTGCTACATTACAAATAAATACAAAAGTGTACTAATGAACCTTCATTAATATAGGCCTATATTTTATCTACAAGTGCACGTCACACACTGAGTGAGCGACCTGTTAATGACGCTGTGAGCAAAGCAGTAATGATTGTGCTAAGTGGCTAATGGGCATGTAGCTACTGACATGTTTCAGATGATACGTCATGTTTGTAGTCAATGAATGATAGACAAATGTTTGCTTGCAGAGTTTACATATCACCTTGGATTCATCCTTCACCTCCTCAAAATGATCCCACACTTTTCCTGCCCGACATGTTATTAACTAGCCTGTGGAATAACTGCAGGTACCAGCCCTGGAAACTAGAGGCCATACACATGCTGCGTCTTTAAGATAGATAGATAGATAGCTAGATAGCCTTTATTGTCCCATGGGGAAATTTGTTTTCACAAACTGTCACAACATTTGGGTACACAAAACACCACCAACACACACAATGCACAAACACCACCAGACACTGAACAACCGACACATATATCACACTCAGGAGGGCTGGGTCCATATGTGGTTATTGGGAACTGCCTGAAAAACACTGTGCGCTACTCTTGTGCTTTTTTTTGTGCCAGCTTTCAAGACCGCGGTGGCAGGTTGTGTGTGAGGTTGCTAAGCAACCCTAACAAGCATGGTACAGCCTATTTACCAGACATCCTGAGTGTAAAGCTCATTTTCTTCCCGGCACTGTTTATAAGTCTGTAGGCCTATCGTCTGTGGGACAGATGTAAAGCTGTGGGTAGCCCTGCACTAACATGATCAACTTTTCCGTATTTATCACAGACTGATATTTACAGAAGAAGGGAAAGATATCTGTCGGCTGTGATTGGTTTGTAACATGACTCCTGTCTGACTGCCGAGTGTGGCCTCTTCCTGTGTCTGTCCTATCAAATTAAAATCCCACATGGTCCGGTCATACAGGTTTTGATTACTGACCTTCCTGGTCGACTATTGTTTGGTCGACTATCAGGGGGCAGCCCTAGCTCCTTGTGCAACATGTACTGCTCTGCTCCAACATGACTACTTGAGTTTGTTTTCTGGTCTTGTCTGATGTCAACACATATTTTGTTTCCTCTGGTGTATACACAATAAGCCAATCACTTGTGTGGTTTTGGCATGTAAAGGTGTCTCTCTGTAAAAATAAAACTTAATACAAATGAAATGGGGGAGTCATGCTTCAAAGCAAATGTATATAAAAATAATTCCTTGGTTTTAGCTGAGGTCAAATTTATACATACATGCATGGAGAGGCAGTCACACAGCTGTTGAGACAATTGTTTAGCTTTCTGATAACAGGAGCCAAACGCGTCCAGTTCACGTTTATGTGGCTAATGTTAGCTAGCCCTGGATCACAGGGTGTCCTCTGCCACACTCCCTGTTGTTAATAGGTGTTTTATATTTTGGCTAAAACCTCATGAACCGTGAGTAAAATTACAGTTACACAGTGTGTTTCTTGGATGATGCTGATGTGATTGATATGGGCCACACCCATTTGCGCCTATAAAAAATGTCTCGCCATTGTAGAATTTTTTGTTTAACGCAATTTTATCTTCTTTTGGCACAGATTTCGTCTCATCTTCACCTAGCTTATTGCACATCATATTTCGACGGCCCTGAACCAAACTTCTGAAATGTATGGCCGGATGCAGTTAATGAGCCATAACTCATGTTTTCCTACAAGGAGCACTGCAGAAGTTATTTGCACAATTCTATTGACTTTTATAAAAGAAACTTGGTAAACAAGTTCTCTATGAGCATGTGCATGTCATATATCAGCATGGCACCAATAGCCCCACCTTAAATGTAGTATTCCATGGTAACCAAAATCAGTAAAGTTTAACAGATGGGGATGCTAAACAAGTTGATAGCATTTGATACAAATTCACCTGTAGCTGGCACTGAAAGATAAAAAAAATTGCTGTTGTGGAAGCAGCAGCTGGCAAAAGCCTCAGCTGGGAGCAACGGCAGAAGCAGACAGAATTCAGTTCTCTCTGATTTAAAATCATCATCAATTGTTTGTTTTTTGCCTATTCACCAATTACTACAATGACAAAGCAGCGATCCCATAGACATACCAGCCTGGATCGATGTCCTGTATTCAAATATAAAAAATGAAGAAATAAAATAACTATTATCTACAAAAATACTTCAAGTGTTAAAAATAAGAAGTGCTCATTATGTAGGAAAATCAACTGAGAGCCTCCTTTAGGACATATATTCACAGAATCCTCTCATCATTAACTTAGTCAAGAATTTGAACGTGTTAGTCCTAAAGTTTTTTTTGTTGAAGAAAGACAGTGGCGCAATTTCCAAGCACTGAACAGTTGTTACTGTAACCTAACACCCACTCAAGAGTCTAAAGTATGATGTTTTGTAATATTGCTTGTTTGCAGTTGAGGGCACTAGTCCCTTTTAGTTGAAGATTAACTTCATTTTACACATTGATAAGATTTAATCTAGATCACATTGTATTCATCAGTCAAATGAGAATCAAGTCTGTATTATAATATATTATTATGACAAACACACACATGTATTACCATTAAAGAACATTAAACCATTTACTTATACTGAAGTGGTAAAGAGAAAGAATTGGCATATTGATAAGGAGTAAAGTAAAGTAAAGTAATCTTTGTTTATTTAGTGCATTTCATACACAATAAACAGCAACACAATGTGCCTCATATATAAATGAGATATAATAAAAAATAAATAAAAAAACAACAGAAAAGGTCCTGAGGTACACATGATTGAAAGAAGCCTGATGTTTGTTTGCTGTCCTTGTCTGACCAATGATTGACTAAAAATAGATTAAAATTGTCCTATTTATTTTTCTGAGATGCTAAATGAGGGCAGTCACATCCCAGGAGGTACCTCAGTGACTTTGCCAATTGTGAGCTGCCTCACCATGGACCTGTGCAAACTAGCTTTGCTCCTGGTAGCCCTAACCTGCACTGGTAAGATATAAATGGTACCTTTGAATGATAATTATGAGTAGTTTACAATAATGTAAGTGCCCTAAATTATAAATAAAAGTAAGATAGACATTACTTTGCTTCACTGAGAGAGGAAAGCATCTCATCTCATCTTCTGTGCTCAGCATCCGAACCTCCCACCGTCATCCCAGATCAGACCTGTGTCATCGGTAAAGGTGAAGCATACCGAGGCACCACTGCTGTAACTGAATCTGGCAAAACATGCCAGAGGTGGTCGGCTCAGACGCCACACCAACACAGCCACACACCAGACAACTATCCTGACAAGTAAGAGCTACTGTAACTGAGAAATTTTGTTTTTCATAAAAGAGGGACCTATGGCATGTTGTCTTTATTGTTTGCTTTGCCTGTGTTTATCATCATTACTGTCTGTTGTTTGTCAGAGGCCTGGTTAACAACTATTGTCGTAACCCTGATGATGAGAAGAAACCCTGGTGTTACACTACTGACCCTGACAGCCGCTGGGAGTACTGCAGTGTGCAGAGCTGTGAGGATGCAGCCCGACCAGGTATAACAGTACTCAATTATGATGAGTTTTTTACCCAGTAACGATAAGATTAATGACAGTGGAGATGATGGTAGATTAGAGACCACACTGTTGAATAAAGACAAGTGCAGTGCTTGTTGAAAATACACCTGTTTGGAACAGGCCGACTGCTTGGCCTGTGGTATTGGTGCTTGCAGCTTTCAGGTGAACGACTCATACGAGCATCGTCACACTCAACACTGCGCTAGCTTGGGTTCTGAGCAACACACCTGGGCTCCAAACAGCTGGAGATTTATTATGATGTTGACATATGAAAAATGTTGAATAATGTTGCTATTCTTATTCATTGTACCCTGAAATAACTTACAAAAAGCCCCCAAAGAGCTTTAAAAAATAGCTAAAAAAAAATCATTTGGCTAAAAGCCAATTTTAGAGATGATCTCCTTCTCATAAAACTTGACGGCTTGAATCACCTCTAAGAAGTCAAGTTAAATGCCTGACAGTGTAGGATTGGAACAGGACTGGGGTGAACTCATCCTTTAAAAAATCCATTCTGCGTCTTAAGATATAAACAAATTAGATCAAATAGACATTCCATTCAGTTTCATTGGGTCATTGTATGAATATCAAAGACCTCAACAGCTTTATTGTACGCCTGTTTGACTGAGTCCATGTTATGTTTACGTATGCAGATGTATTAATGCACCCATTTGTGGTTTGACATAATCCGGATCAGAGGATTTTTTTTTTCACTTGAGAGTAAAAATGTTAAAATGTGTCTTGGCTGCACAGGTGCGGAAGTATGAGGAAATGTAACCACTAAAGGCATTTACAAGCAATAAGAACTATAGAAAATATGTACATGCACATTTTGAATAAAGGTGTGAGTTAAGTCCCTCGTGATGTTTAACCACTTCCTGCTGCAGGACCCTCAAAATGACAGACTGACTTTGCATCGCAACCCGAGGAAGAAAAGAATACACCATATCATTATTTGACAAAAATAAATCATTAAACGTAGTACATCATTTCAGTTATAGCACAGAGGTGCTGTATCTGCAGCTTACAAATATTTAACACAACACACCTACTCACTAATACATTCAATAATTATTTTGTGTGTGTGTGTGTGTGTGTGTGTGTGTGTGTGCGTGTGTGTTTACATGCATAAAAATGGTTACAGCAGCTATTTAGGGACCTCGGCCTGAAAGGGCGAGGACCCTCTTGTTCTTGTAGTGTTTATTAGGGACCTCGGCCTGAAAGGGCGAGGACCCTCTTGTTCTTGTAGTGTTTATTATTATTATTATTATTATTATTATTATTATTAGGGACCTCGGCCTGAAAGGGCGAGGACCCTCTTGTTCTTGTAGTGTTTATTATTATTATTATTATTATTATTATTATTATTAGGGACCGAGCCCTAAGGCAGAGGACTGCTCACAGAGCAGTCCTCGCCGAAGGCGAGGACCCTATTGTTTTTGCTGTGTTTATTATTATTCTTTATTCTTTATTCTTTATTCTTTCTTCCGCCGCCTCTTTGAACTGGAATTTGACCCCCTAAACATGCTCAAAAACTCACCAAAATTGGCACGCACATCAGAACCGGTGAAAAATTTTATAAAATGGTGACATTAACCCCTAAAGTGCCAAAATGGGCTCTCTAGCGCCACCTAGGCACCACTAAAATGGCCTGTAGCCAGTAGGAACGTCGTAGAAACATGAAACCAAAGTGGCGTGTTTGTCTCATCAAGACCTAAAAATCATGCGCTGACACCCCTGACCTAAATCCAACAGGAAGTGACGTATTTGCCCTTTCAAAGTAAGATTTTGCCTTAAAACTGCCTTTCCTAAAAAAATCATCTTCTCATACAGCGTTTATCCTATCGACTTCAAACTTGCACAGATTACAGATCAACTCCTTCTAATCAAAAGTTGTGCGTAACTTTTTCATTACTCGCTGCGTTTGGATTTTGTGGCCTCCATAAGGTGAGATGTCAGAAAATCGTCCTGACGATCTTCGAAAGCTGTCCCATAGGAAATGAATGGCAGCGGGGGGGAGAAAGAGACCAATCTTCGGGCTTTTTCTAGCATTTACAGCGTCTCCATACTTTGTGCTACAGACTCCATTCCAACTCTCAAATGTTGCCACAGGTCTCATCTATTCACTCATGTTTTCATCTTTTCATATCTTTTACCGTTTTGATCTGTGCCTCTCAAAGTACTATGAGCAAAAGTGGAGAAATTCTCACTTTACAATGGGTGTGTATTGCATGGAATGCTGTGAGCTAGAGTGAGAGGGCTCTAAAAATCGTCTAAAACTTTTGTCTTTAACTCGCTGCCATGGCCACAATTTTCACTGTACAGACACAATTTATACCACAAAACGTAGGAAAATTTGTCCTGCTCGCAGATATGTTGACATGGAATCTCTCACACGTACACATTTTTGCTGAGTGGCTCCAAAGCGAAGGGAGCGCTGATTTTTCTCTCATTCACTCCCATGTAAACTCAGAGGAGAAATTTCTGGAAACAGCTTAGGTGCAACACATTTTAAACTCGCTCCCCTGACCACATTTTTGACTCGAGAAATATAAAACGCGACACGTGCATTCACGAGAAGTGGCTGTCTCTCAAAATCACTTTATTTTCTTGCTTGGACCAACGGTTTGGGCATGCGAAGCATTTGTTAGAGGAGTTAAAACCCATTATAAACAGCCTTTGGTGAGCTGCTCTCCTTAGCTGTCTGTGTGTGCCACAGGTGCTGACAAGTCATTAATCGCCATGACAACGGCTGCACACACACACACATAACCACACGGCTCTCTCTGTCTGTGTCACAATCTTTAAAGGACAGATTACAGCAGCAGAAACTTCATTTGAAACAGCAAATACACATTATTAACCCCTACAGTGCCAAAATGGGCTCTCTAGCGCCACCTAGACACACTAAAATGGCCACTACAGCCCGTAGGGATGTCGTATCAAGATCAAACCAAAACTGGTGTGTTTGACTTACAAATCACGCATTGACACCCAGGACCTGATTCCAACAGGAAGTGAGCTATTTGACCTTTCAAAGTAAGATTTCGCCTCAAACGTGGTTTCAAGAAAACACATCTCCTCCTACACTGTTTATTTTATCAGTTTTAAAGATGCACACATGCCACCTCAACTGCTACTAAAGAGATCTTCTGTATAACTTTATCTCTCTCATCATCACATTATTTTCATGATTGGACCAACAGTTTGGACCAACATTTACACAGTAGATTTATTTTGTTTTGTGTTGTTTTTGTCGTCTCTTCCTCAAAACAAAGGAAGAGGAATCTGATGGGAAGAAATTCGCTCATCTAATTTGCATAATGTGACATCACTTGTACATACCTACAGCTACAGAAAGCATTCAAACATCAAAACGTTCAGCTCTGTAAGGATTTTCTGATGTTTGTGGCAATATGTTTCATATTTCTAAATAATTCACAGTGACGAAATAGGCTGGGGGCGGAAATGGGCGCGAGTGCGAGGTCCCGCCAAACGCTGCTTGCAGCTTTAATTAGGGACCTCGGCTGAAGGTCGAGGACCCTATTGTTTTTGGTGCGTTTATTATTATTCTTTCTTTCATCCGCCGCCACTTTAAACTGGAATTTGACCCCCTGAACATGCTCCAAAACTCACCAAAATTGGCACGCATGTCAGGACTGGCGAAAAATTTTATAAAATGAAAAAATTAATCTGAAAAGTGCCAAAATGGGCTCTCTAGCGCCACCTATCAGTCTAGACCACTAAAATGGCCGCTGTAGCCAGTAGGAACGTCGTAGGAAGATCAAACCAAAACAGCCGTGTTTGTCTCATCAAGACCTACAAATCACGCACTCGCACCATTGACCTAAATCCAACAGGAAGTGAGCTATTTCCTTTCAAAGTAAGATTTTTCCTCAAAAAAAGAAATTCCATTAAAAATCAACTAGTCCGACACCGTTTATCGTATCGGCTTCAAACTCGCACAGATTATTGTTCAACGTGTCCTTATCAATTATTGTGCATAACTTTTTCAATCCTCGACTGGTTTGGATGTTATGGCGCGTTTCAGGTGATGTGCGCCAAAACCTCCTGATGATTTGTTGTGCCACCTAGACACACTAAAATGCCCGCTGTGACGGGTAGGAACCACTTAGAAAGACCAAACCAAAACTGTCTTGTTCGTCTCATAAAGACCTACAAATGTCGCGCTGCAACCCCTGACCTAACTCCAACAGGAAGTGAGCTGTCGGTCTTTGAATGTAAAATGGTGTTTTTCACAAATTCTGTCGATCAAAAATTATTTGCTCCCACACCGTTTATCATAACTGCTTCAAACTTGCACAAATTACAGCTCTACCCCTGCTGAACATTACTTGTGAAGGACTTTGTCATAACTTGAACGGTTTGGATTTTAGAAGCGTTAGAAGGTGCAGGACACAACTCCTCATGATGATCTCTGGAAGAAAAGATGAGGACCAACACACTGTAAACTTGTGATTAAGGTGACATTTTTCAGGCCATAGACATACAAGCTTTATATGTTTGCGTTCAGAACAAATTTATCTATCTGGTGATGCTTTCAGATTGAAGATGGGACCCACGGTTGGGAATCTGGAAGGATTTGTTTGAGAAAGTTTCAAGCCATTCTGCTCTGTGTCTGAGCTGCATGCAGTCCTTAATTAGCATAACAAAGGCTTCACTCTGACACACTGTCAGAGTGAAGTGTGTGTGGTCACACAGACATGACAGTATAACATTTACCAAACTCATTCCTAAAACTTTGTCATACATATGTGACAATAATCATATGTGTATAATAACAGTAGAATTATGGCACACACAGACAGACACGGACACACAGAGACACACAGACAGAGAGACACCCACACACTCACTCCACTCCCTTTTATTATACACATATGATTAGTGTCACATATGTATACAATCAGATATTAATTCAACATATTGTACACACACTCCACTCCCTGCACCCCCCCCCTCTCTTTCTCTGTCTCTCTCTCTCTCCCCCCTCTGTCCTCTTTCTCCCTTTTCTCCCTTTCTGCATGTCTAACTCGGTCGTCTATGTCTGTGTGTGTTATACTTCTACTGTTATTATACACATATGATTATTGTCACATATGTATACTATCAGATATTAATTCAACATATTGTACCACAATTGCTAGAATTATAATTTTAATATTATTCCTTTCATTAATGTTGTTGTAAGCTACTGTCATGATCATCTCTCCTGCATCTCTCTCTGTCTCCCCTTCTGTCTCATGGGGTCCTGAGGATAGAGGGATGTTGTATGCTGTAAAGCCCTGTGAGGCAAATTGTGATTTGTGATATTGATTGATTGATTGATCGATATTTGTTTCTTGACTCAACAGCATTCAGTGACAGTATTTCAGTTACAGATGTAGTAAATTTAAAGACTCTGCAATGTTGCACCATTGCTCACTCAGAAATATTAACAAATAATTTGCAATATTAGGCTATAGGAATTATGTTCCATCAGTGTGACTAATAACATCATTGACAGAGATTATTAGTCATTGATAGTACGTCTTTGAAGGGTCATAAAGATTTTTAAAATGTAAACAATAAGACCTACATATTATGAGCATTAAACATTTCAGAGCTGATCTGACAGACTGACAGTCTGGTCCTTGTGCACAGTGTTATTAAAACAAATAAATATAAAAACGACAGAGGTTTGATTTGATCATCACACATGTCAAAGTTTCATTAGGTCACATGGCTTATGTCTACAAATTGCAAAATATATGCTCACACCACCTTCATAAGAACCCTTTACAGTTTTTAAAATTGAGTTTGACTTATGATTCTGGCTATTGTGGTACAACATGTGGGAAGTATATATTAATATCTGATGGTATACATATGACAATAATCATATGTCTTTAACAGCAGTAGAAGTATGGCACACACAGACAGACACGGACACAGAGACACACACAGACACCAGTCCCAATCCCCTCTCTCTCTCTCTCTCTCTCTCTCTCTCTCTCTCTCTCTCCCCTCTGTCCTCTTTCTCCTTCTCTCCTCCCAACACACTGTAAACCTGTGATTAAGGTGACATTTTTCAGTCCATAGACATACAAGCTTTATATTTGTGCGTTCAGAACAAATTTATCTATCTGGTGATGTTTTCAGATTGAAGATGGGACCCATGGTTTGGGATCTGGAAGGATTTGTTTGAGAAAGTTTCAAGCCATTCTGCTCTGTGTGTGAGCTGCATGCAGTCCTTAATTAGTATAACAAAAACTGCACACATTATTCTTCAACGTGTCCTTATCAATTATTGTGCGTAACTTTTCAATCCTCAAATGGTTTGGATATAATGGCGTGTTACAGGTGATGTGCTAACCCTCCTGAGGATTTGTTGTGCCACCTGGACCCACGAAAATGCCCGCTGTGACGGGTAGGAACCACTTAGAAAGACCAAACCAAAACTGTCTCGTTCGTCTCATCAAGACCTACAAATGTCGCGCTGCAACCCCTGACCTAACTCCAACAGGAAGTGAGCTGTCGGTCTGAATGTAAGATGGCGTTTTTCACAAATTCTGTCGATCAAAATTATTTGCTCCTACACCGTTTATCATAACTGCTTCAAACTTGCACAAATTACAGCTCTACCCTTGCTGAACATTACTTGTGAAGGACTTTGTCATAACTTGAACGGTTTGGATTTTAGAAGCGTTAGAAGGTGCAGGACACAACTCCTCATGATGATCTCTGGAAGAAAAGATGAGGGCCAACACACTGTAAACTTGTGATTAAGGTGACATTTTTCAGTCCATAGACATACAAGCTTTATATGTTTGCGTTCAGAACAAATTTATCTATCTGGTGATGTTTTCAGATTGAAGATGGGACCCACGGTTTGGCATCTGGAAGGATTTGTTTGAGAAAGTTTCAAGCCATTCTGCTCTGTGTCTGAGCTGCATGCAGTCCTTAATTAGCATAACAAAGGCTTCACTCTGACAGTCTGTGTGTCAGAGTGAAGTGTGTATGTGTGTGGTCACACACACATGAGGTTTTAAATTACTTTAAAAATGACCTTAAAAGTATTTCCATGTATTTTATCAATTTTATGTCTATGAAACCAAGAGACTGACCTGGAGGGTTGCAGTAAATCACCTCATTTCAAGCACAAGTCACATTCAACAACACAGTAGTCTCATCAAACACCTTTCTTTTGATGTAATTGATAAAAATTAAATGTAGTCTTTTGATGCATACTAACATATGTATACAATCAGATATGTCAAAATGTCAGCAAACACTCTCTCTCTCCCTCCCTGTCCCCCCATCTCTCTGTCTCGTGTCCTGTTACTGCATGTCACTAACTCGGCCATACTGCATGTCAGTAACTCGGCCTCTTCTCCAGAGCCTTTGTGCTCCAGTGTCTCGCAGGTTGACTTCTATCACAGCGGTGCCTAGATAGTGTGATGTGTGAGGAATTTTCGAAATATAAGCTCACAATACCTTCAAAAGGTATTGCTTTCATTAATGTTGTTGTAAGCTACTGTCATGATCATCTCTCCTGCATCTCTCTCTGTCTCCCCTTCTGTCTCATGGGGTCCTGAGGATAGAGGGATGTTGTATGCTGTAAAGCCCTGTGAGGCAAATTGTGATTTGTGATATTGATTGATTGATTGATCGATATTTGTTTCTTGACTCAACAGCATTCAGTGACAGTATTTCAGTTACAGATGTAGTAAATTTAAAGACTCTGCAATGTTGCACCATTGCTCACTCAGAAATATTAACAAATAATTTGCAATATTAGGCTATAGGAATTATGTTCCATCAGTGTGACTAATAACATCATTGATAGAGATTATTAGTCATTGATAGTACGTCTTTGAAGCGTCATAAAGATTTTTAAAATGTAAACAATAAGACCTAAATATTATGAGCATTAAACATTTCAGAGCTGATCTGACAGACTGACAGTCTGGTCCTTGTGCACAGTGTTATTAAAACAAATAAATATAAAAACGACAGAGGTTTGATTTGATCATCACACATGTCAAAGTTTCATTAGGTCACATGGCTTATGTCTATAACTTTCAAAATATACGCTCACACCACCTTCATAAGAACCCTTTACAGTTTTTAAAATTGAGTTTGACTTATGATCCTGGCTATTGTGGTACAACATGTGGGAAGTATATATTAATATCTGATAGTATACATATGTGACAATAATCATATGTGTGTAATAACAGGAGAAGTATGGCACACACAGACAGACACGGACACACACAGAGACACACACACACACACACACACACACACACACTCCACTCCCTATCCCCCCTCTCTCTCTCTCTCTCTCTCTCTCTCTCTCCTCCCTCTGTCCACTTTCTCTCGTCTCTCCCTCTCTGCATGTTGAGAACTCGGCCGTCTATGTCTGTCTGTCTGTGTGTGTGTCCTCCTGCTAGTGTTATTATACACATATGATTAGTGTCACATATGTCTACCATCCGAGTAATTCAACTTTTGTAGGTCTTAGTATATATTAACAGATTATGCATATCAAATATTCATTCCTTTTGAGGATTTTCACAATATATTTGCCATTTTATTTACATGAAGTCACTGTTACTTTAATGAAAAAAACATGAATTAAGATTAACTATATAATAAATGTTGGATGGATTTTTTTTATTTTATTTATCACAGTCTGTGATATGTGAATGATAAATAACAACACCAATTTTGATGCATTATCATTTTTGGGGGCAGTTTCTATTTTTTCAATAAAAATACACACTGTTCCCCTTCAGGACTTTTTTTGTCTTTGTTGAAAAACAACCATAAAAATATTAATATTTTTTTTTATTTTTAACTCCTAGTCAGAGTATACATACCAAATATTAATTGTCTTTTGAGAGATTTTCACAATATATTTGCCATTTATATATGTAGAGAGAGAGAGAGATGAAAAAACATGGAGAAAAGATTAACTAATATAATAAATGTTGGATGCAGTTTTTTAATTTTAAATTTATCACAATTACACTCACACACACACACACACACACACACACACACAATTTTGACATTATCATTTTTGAGGCAGTTTCTATTTTTCAATAAAAATAGACACTGTTCCCCCTCTCCCCTCTTGTCTTTCTCTCCCTCTCTGCATAAAAATACTTAATTTTTTTTTTTGATTTTTAACTCCATGTCAGTAGTATACATACCAAATATTCATTGCGGGTGTATGTATGAGAGAGAAAGACAGGGAGAGAGAGATAGACAGAGAGAGAGAGACATGAAGAAAAAAAAATAATGTAACCTTAGAGCAACTGCAGCTCATAATTTGCAATTTTTAGCGACACAATTACACACGCATACACACACACAAACACTCCACTCCCTGTCCCCCATCTCTCTCTCTGTCTCTCTTTCTCCCCCCTCTCTCCTCTCTCTCCCTTCTCTCCCTCTCTGCTTGTCACTAACTGCCGTACTGCATATCAGTAACTCGGCCTCTTCTCCAGAGCCTTTGTGTTCCACTGTCTTGCAGGTTAACTTCTATCACAGCGGTGCCTGGATAGTATGACATGTGTGGTTGTGTTGCTGCTGTGGTGTCAAATGCCACCTGCTGATTCTGTTATCATTAGTCATTAGTCAAACTGAACTTGAAGTGCCTGTGCTGTCACCTAAGTACGTGGTCATTAATTAGCATAACAATGGCTTCACTCTGACAGACACAGGCCTGTGTGTGTTTGTGTGTGTGTGTGTGTTGTTTGATCATCGCACATGTCAAAGTTTCATTAGGTCACATGGCTTGAGCTGGGGACGAGCCGAGGTCCCTCCCAACGCTGTTCTTGCAGTTTAATTATTATTATTATTGTTTCTTTCTTCTTTCTTTCAGCGTACGCGACTTTCAACTGGAATTTGACCCCCTAAACATGCTCCAAAACTCACCAAAATTGGCATGCCTGTCAGGACTGGCGAAAAATTTTATAAACTGATGAAATTAATCTGAAAAGTGCCAAAATGGGCTCTCTAGCGCCACCTAGAAACACAAAAATGGCCGCTGCAGCCAGTAGGAACCACTTAGAAAGACCAAACCAAAACTGTCTCGTTCGTCTCATCAAGACCTACAAATGTCGCGCTGCAACCCCTGACCTAACTCCAACAGGAAGTGAGATATTTCCTTTCAAAATAAGAGTTTTCCTCAAAAAAAAATTCCTTTAAAAATCAACTAGTCCGACACCATTTATCGTATCGGCTTCAAACTCGCACACATTATTCTTCAACGTGTCCTTATCAATTATTGTGCGTAACTTTTCAATCCTCGACTGGTTTGGATGTTATGATGCGTTTCAGGTGATGTGCGCCAAAACCTCCTGAGGATTGTGCCACCTAGACACACTAAAATGCCGGTGCGTCGTGTAGGAACGTCTTAGAAAGACCAAACCAAAACTGTCTCGTTCGTCTCATCAAGACCTACAAATGTCGCGCTGCAACCCCTGACCTAACTCCAACAGGAAGTGAGCTGTCGGTCTTTGAATGTAAGATGGCGTTTTTCACAAATTCTGTCGATCAAAAATTATTTGCTCCTACACCGTTTATCATAACTGCTTCAAACTTGCACAAATTACAGCTCTACCCCTGCTGAACATTACTTGTGAAGGACTTTGTCATAACTTGAACGGTTTGGATTTTAGAAGCGTTAGAAGGTGCAGGACACAACTCCTCATGATGATCTCTGGAAGAAAAGATGAGGGCCAACACACTGTAAACCTGTGATTAAGGTGACATTTTTCAGTCCATAGACATACAAGCTTTATATGTTTGCGTTCAGAACAAATTTATCTATCTGGTGATGTTTTCAGATTGAAGATGGGACCCACGGTTTGGCATCTGGAAGCATTTGTTTGAGAAAGTTTCAAGCCATTCTGCTCTGTACTCTGACAGTCTGTGTGTCAGAGTGAAGTGTGTATGTGTGTGGTCACACACACATGAGGTTTTAAATTACTTTAAAAATGACCTTAAAAGTATTTCCATGTATTTTATCAATTTTATGTCTCTGAACCCAAGAGACTGACCTGGAGGGTTGCAGTAAATCACCTCATTTCAAGTACAAGTCAGTAACAGTGTTACAAACATCAGGAAAGAATATACATCTTTGAGGAAATGTTACATTCAACAACACAGTAGTCTCATCAAACACCTTTCTTTTGATGTAATTGACAGAAAAATTAAATGCTGTGTATTTGATGCATACAACATTATGTATACTTTGTGCAATCTGTAACTTTGTCTGCCACAAACAGGAAGTATGTGAACATGTGAGATATGTCAATATGTCAGCAAACTCTCTCTCTCTCCCTCCCTGTCCCCCCCTCTCTCTCTCTCTCTCTCTCTCTCTCTCTCTCTCTCTCTCGTGTCCTGTTACTGCATGTCAGTAACTCGGCCTCTTCTTCAGAGCCTTTGTGCTCCACTGTCTTGCAGGTTAACTTCTATCACAAACTGTCAAAGTTTCATTAGGTCACATGGCTTATGTCTACAAATTGCAAAATATATGCTCACACCACCTTCATAAGAACCCTTTACAGTTTTTAAAATTGAGTTTGACTTATGATTCTGGCTATTGTGGTACAACATGTGGGAAGTATATATTAATATCTGATGGTATACATATGTGACAATAATCATATGTGTGTAATAACAGGAGAAGTATGGCACACACAGACAGAAATGGACACACACACACACACACACACACACACACACACACACACACACACACACACACACCAGTCCCTATCCCCCCTCCCTCTCTCTCTCTCTCTCTCTCTCTCTCTCTCTCTCTCTCTCTCTCTCTCTCTCTCCCCCCTCTGTCCTCTTTCTCCCTTCTCTCCCTCTCTGCATGTTGAGAACTCGGCCGTCTATGTCTGTCTGTCTGTGTTTCTCATACTTCTGCTGTTATTATACACATATGATTAGTGTCACATATGTATACAATCAGATATTAATTCAACATATTGTACTATAGTTGCCAGAATTATAATTATAATATTATTACTTTTATTAATGTTGTTGTAAGCTACATTATGTGCAATAAACATTTGGGAGCTGCTATGACAGATTGCCAGTCTGATCCTTGTGCACAGTGTTATTAAATCAAATAAATATAAAAACGACAGAGGTTTGATTTGAGCTGAGGATGAATTTGTGCAGTGTAATATTTGAACGTTAAGACAAAAAGTGATGCTCAAAGAAATGACTGATCTGCAAAAATTCAGTAACTTAAGACAGTCCTGAGTAACAAAGAAATGTGCAGCAGGTTAACTTCTATCACAGCGGTGCCTGGCTGGTGACATGTGAGGTTGTGTTGCTGCTGTAGTGTGAAATGCCTCCTGCTGATTTTGTTATCATTACTTATTAGTCAAACTGAGCTTGAAGTCACCTAATGACATGGTCATTAATTAGCATAACAATGGCTTCACTCTGACAGACACAAGCCTGTGTGTGTGTTTGTGTGTGTGATGTTATTTGAATGTAAGGTGACGTTTTTCACAAATTCTGTCAAACAAAAATTATTTGCTCCTACACCGTTTATCATAACTGCTTCAAACTTGCACAAATTACAGCTCTACCCCTGCTGAACATTACTTGTGAAGGACTTTGTCATAACTTGAACGGTTTGGATTTAAGAAGCGTTAGAAGGTGCAGGACACAACTCCTCATGATGATCTCTGGAAGAAAAGATGAGGGCCAACACATTGTAAACTTGTGATTAAGGTGACATTTTTCAGGCCATAGACATACAAGCTTTATATGTTTGCGTTCAGAACAAATTTATCTATCTGGTGATGCTTTCAGATTGAAGATGGGACCCACGGTTGGGAATCTGGAAGGATTTGTTTGAGAAAGTTTCAAGCCATTCTGCTCTGTGTGTGAGATGCAGCTCTCATCAATTAGCATAACAAAGGCTTCACTCTGACACACTGTCAGAGTGAAGTGTGTGTGGTCACACAGACATGACAGTATAACATTTACCAAACTCATTCCTAAAACTTTGTCATACATATGTGACAATAATCATATGTGTATAATAACAGTAGAATTATGGCACACACAGACAGACACGGACACACAGAGACACACAGACAGAGAGACACCCACACACACACTCCACTCCTTTATTATACACATATGATTAGTGTCACATATGTATACAATCAGATATTAATTCAACATATTGTACACACACTCCACTCCCTGCACCCCCCCCTCTTTCTCTGTCTCTCTCTCTCTCCCCCCTCTGTCCTCTTTCTCCCTTTTCTCCCTTTCTGCATGTCTAACTCGGTCGTCTATGTCTGTGTGTGTTATACTTCTACTGTTATTATACACATATGATTATTGTCACATATGTATACTATCAGATATTAATTCAACATATTGTACCACAATTGCTAGAATTATAATTTTAATATTATTGCTTTCATTAATGTTGTTGTAAGCTACTGTCATGATCATCTCTCCTGCATCTCTCTCTCTCTCTCTGTCTCATGGGGTCCTGAGGATAGAGGGATGTTGTATGCTGTAAAGCCCTGTGAGGCAAATTGTGATTTGTGATATTGATTGATTGATTGATCGATATTTGTTTCTTGACTCAACAGCATTCAGTGACAGTATTTCAGTTACAGATGTAGTAAATTTAAAGACTCTGCAATGTTGCACCATTGCTCACTCAGAAATATTAACAAATAATTTGCAATATTAGGCTATAGGAATTATGTTCCATCAGTGTGACTAATAACATCATTGATAGAGATTATTAGTCATTGATAGTACGTCTTTGAAGCGTCATAAAGATTTTTAAAATGTAAACAAAAAGACCTACATATTATGAGCATTAAACATTTCAGAGCTGATCTGACAGACTGACAGTCTGGTCCTTGTGCACAGGGTTATTAAAACAAATAAATATAAAATGACAGAGGTTTGATTTGATCATCACAGTCAAAGTTTCATTAGGTCACATGGCTTATGTCTATAACTTTCAAAATATACGCTCACACCACCTTCATAAGAACCCTTTACAGTTTTTAAAATTGAGTTTGACTTATGATTCTGGCTATTGTGGTACAACATGTGGGAAGTATATATTAATATCTGATAGTATACATATGTGACAATAATCATATGTGTGTAATAACAGGAGAAGTATGGCACACACAGACAGACACGGACACACACACACACACACACACACACACACACTCCACTCCCTATCCCCTCTCTCTCTCTCTCTCTCTCCTCCCTCTGTCCACTTTCTCTCGTCTCTCCCTCTCTGCATGTTGAGAACTCGGCCGTCTATGTCTGTCTGTCTGTGTGTGTCATACTTCTAGTGTTATTATACACATATGATTAGTGTCACATATGTATACAATCAGATTTTAATTCAACATTTGTAGGTCTTAGTATATATTTGTGTCTGTTTGCTGCACTTAGATCCTCAAAGCAGCCAGTACACATCACTCAAGCTTTCACTAGGTCACATGATTTCAAATGAATATGGATGTGTTGTTTGATCATCACACATGTCAAAGTTTCATTAGGTCACATGGCTTGTGTCTACAAGTTTCAAATTATAAGCTCACACCACCTTCATAAGAACCTTGCATTTTTAACCCTGCGGGCCCCCTTATAAAAAATCACACCTGTCCCATTCGAACGGTGTGTGAACAACAGAAAATATTAAATATTAACATATTTCTCTACATTTTTTGCTTAAATCTTTTAAGCAACTTGTTCTCAGATTATGCATATCTAATATTCATTCTTTTTGAGGATTTTCACAATATATTTGCCATTTTATTTACATGAAGTCACTGTTACTTTAATGAAAAACATGAATTAAGATTAACTATATAATAAATGTTGGATGGATTTTTTATTTTATTTATCACAGTCTGTGATATGTGAATGATAAATAACAACACCAATTTTGATGCATTATCATTTTTGGGTGCAGTTTCTATTTTTCAATAAAAATAGACACTGTTCCCTTCAGGACTTTTTGTCTTTCTTGAAAAACAACAATAAAAATATTAATTTTTTTATTTTTATTTTTAACTCCTAGTCAGAGTATACATACCAAATATTCATTGTGGGTGTATGTATGAGAGAGAAAGACAGGGAGATATATTATATATATATATATATATATATATATATATATATATATAGAGAGAGAGAGAGAGAGAGAGAGAGACATGGAGAAAAAAAATAATGTAACCTTAAAGCAACCTGCAGTTCATAATTTGCAAATTTTAGCGACACAATTACACTCACACACACACACACACACACACACACACACACACACACACTCCACTCCCTCTCCCCCCTCTCTCCTCTCTCTCCCTTCTCTCCCTCTCTGCTTGTCACTAACTGCCGTACTGCATATCAGTAACTCGGCCTCTTCTCCAGAGCCTTTGTGTTCCACTGTCTTGCAGGTTAACTTCTATCACAGTGGTGCCTGGATAGTGTGGTGTGTGTGGTTGTGTTGCTGCTGTGGTGTCAAATGCGTCCTGCTGATTCTGTTATCATTAGTCATTAGTCAAACTGAACTTGAAGTGCCTGTGCTGTCACCTAAGTACGTGGTCATTAATTAGCATAACAATGGCTTCACTCTGACAGACACAGGCCTGTGTGTGTTTGTGTGTGTGTGTTGTTTGATCATCGCACATGTCAAAGTTTCATTAGGTCACATGGCTTAAGTCTGCAACTTGAGCTGGGGGACGATGGCGGGGGGCCGAGGTCCCTCCCAACGTTGCTTGCAGCTTTAATTAGTAATTATTATTTTCACAGTCAGTTTCATTTTGTAATTTGACATTATTTAAAGCACCACTACTTAACTTGTATTTTCTTTGAGTTCTATAACCAATTCATCTCATCTTCTGTGCTCAGCATCCGAACCTCCCACCATCATCCCAGATCAGACCTGTTTCACCGGTAAAGGTGGAGCATACCGAGGCACCACTGCTGTAACTGAATCTGGCAAAACATGCCAGAGGTGGTCGGCTCAGACGCCACACCAACATAGCCGCAAACCAGACAACTATCCTGACAAGTAAGAGCTACTGTAACTGAGAAATTTTGTTTTTCATAAAAGAAGGACATATGGCATGTTGCCTTTATTGTTCGCTTTGCCTGTGTTGATCATCATTACTGTCTGTTTTTTGTCAGAGGCCTGGTTAACAACTACTGTCGTAACCCTGATGATGACAAAAAACCCTGGTGTTACACTACTGACCCTGACAGCCGCTGGGAGTACTGCAGTGTGCCACGCTGTGAGGATGCAGCCAGACCAGGTATAACAGTACTCAATTATGATGAGTTTTTTACCCAGTAACGATAAGATTAATGACAGTGGAGATGATGGTAGATTAGAGACCACACTGTTGAATAAAGACAAGTGCAGTGCTTGTTGAAAATACACCTGTTTGGAACAGGCCGACTGCTTGGCCTGTGGTATTGGTGCTTGCAGCTTTCAGGTGAGCGACTCATACGAGCATCGTCACACTCAACACTGCGCTAGCTTGGGTTCTGAGCAACACACCTGGGCTCCAAACAGCTGGAGATTTATTATGATGTTGACATATGAAAAATGTTGAATAATGTTGCTGTTCTTATTCATTGTACCCTGAAATAACTTACAAAAAGCCCCAAAAGAGCTTTAAAAAATAGCTAAAAAAAAATCATTTGGCTAAAAGCCAATTGTAGAGATGATCTCCTTCTCATAAAACTTGACTGCTTGAATCACCTCTCAGAAATCAAGTTAAATGCCTGACAGTGTAGGATTGGAACAGGACTGGGGTGAACTCATCCTTTAAAAAATCCATTCTGCGTCTTAAGATATAAACAAATTAGATCAAATAGACATTCCATTCAGTTTCATTGGGTCATTGTATGAATATCAAAGACCTCAACAGCTTTATTGTACGCCTGTTTGACTGAGTCCATGTTATGTTTATGTATGTAGATGTATTAATGCACCCATTTGTGGTTTGACATAATCTGGATCAGAGGATTTTTTTTTTTCACTTGAGAGTAAAAATGTTAAAATGTGTCTTGGCTGCACAGGTGCAGAATTATGAGGAAATGTAACCACTAAAGGCATTTACAAGCAATAAGAACTATAGAAAAAATGTACATGCACATTTTGAGTAAAGGTGTGAGTTAAGTCCCTCGTGATGTTTAACCACTTCCTGCTGCAGGACCATCAAAATGACAGACTGACTTTGCATCGCAACCCGAGGAAGAAAAGAATACACCATATCATTATTTGACAAAAATAAATCATTAAACGTAGTACATCATTTCAGTTATAGCACAGAGGTGCTGTATCTGCAGCTTACAAATATTTAACACAACACACCTACTCACTAATACATTCAATAATTATTTTGTGTGTGTGTGTGTGTGTGTGTGTGTGTGTGTGTGTTTACATGCATAAAAATGGTTACAGCAGCTATTTAGTAATTATTATTTTCACAGTCAGTTTCATTTTGTAATTTGACATTATTTAAAGCACCACTACTTAACTTGTATTTTCTTTGAGTTCTATAACCAATTCATCTCATCTTCTGTGCTCATCATCCGAACCTCCCACCGTCATCCCAGATCAGACCTGTTTCACCGGTAAAGGTGGAGCATACCGAGGCACCACTGCTGTAACTGAATCTGGCAAAACATGCCAGGGCTGGTCGGCTCAGACGCCACACCAACATAGCCGCACACCAGACAACTATCCCGGAAAGTAAGAGCTACTGTAACTGAGAAATTTTGTTTTTCATAAAAGAGGGACCTATGGCATGTTGCCTTTATTGTTTGCTTTGCCTGTGTTGATCATCATTACTGTCTGTTTTTTGTCAGAGGCCTGGTTAACAACTACTGTCGTAACCCTGATGATGACAAAAAACCCTGGTGTTACACTACTGACCCTGACAGCCGCTGGGAGTACTGCAGTGTGCCACGCTGTGAGGATGCAGCCCGACCAGGTATAACAGTACTCAATTATGATGAGTTTTTTACCCAGTAACGATCACATTAATGACAGTGGAGATGATGGTAGATTAGAGACCACACTGTTGAATAAAGACAAGTGCAGTGCTTGTTGAAAATCCACCTGTTTGGAACAGGCCGACTGCTTGGCCTGTGGTATTGGTGCTTGCAGCTTTCAGGTGAACGACTCATACGAGCATCGTCACACTCAACACTGCGCTAGCTTGGGTTCTGAGCAACACACCTGGGCTCCAAACAGCTGGAGATTTATTATGATGTTGACATATGAAAAATGTTGAATAATGTTGCTGTTCTTATTCATTGTACCCTGAAATAACTTACAAAAAGCCCCCAAAGAGCTTTAAAAAATAGCTAAAAAAAAATCATTTGGCTAAAAGCCAATTGTAGAGATGATCTCCTTCTCATAAAACTTGACTGCTTGAATCACCTCTAAGAAATCAAGTTAAATGTCTGACAGTGTAGGATTGGAACAGGACTGGGGTGAACTCATCCTTTAAAAAATCCATTCTGCGTCTTAAGATATAAACAAATTAGATCAAATAGACATTCCATTCAGTTTCATTGGGTCATTGTATGAATATCAAAGACCTCAACAGCTTTATTGTACGCCTGTTTGACTGAGTCCATGTTATGTTTACGTATGCAGATGTATTAATGCACCCATTTGTGGTTTGACATAATCCGGATCAGAGGATTTTTTTTTTCACTTGAGAGTAAAAATGTTAAAATGTGTCTTGGCTGCACAGGTGCAGAAGTATGAGGAAATGTGACCACTAAAGGCATTTACAAGCAATAAGAACTATAGAAAATATGTACATGCACATTTTGAATAAAGGTGTGAGTTAAGTCCCTCGTGATGTTTAACCACTTCCTGTTGCAGGACCATCAAAATGACAGACTGACTTTGCATCGCAACCCGAGGAAGAAAAGAATACACCATATCATTATTTGACAAAAATAAATTATTAAACGTAGTACATCATTTCAGTTATAGCACAGAGGTGCTGTATCTGCAGCTTACAAATATTTAACACAACACACCTACTCACTAATACATTCAATAATTATTGTGTGTGTGTGTGTGTGTGTGTGTGTGTGTGTGTGTGTGTATTTACATGCATAAAAATGGTTACAGCAGCTATTTAGTAATTATTATTTTCACAGTCAGTTTCATTTTGTAATTTGACATTATTTAAAGCACCACTACTTAACTTGTATTTTCTTTGAGTTCTATAACCAATTCATCTCATCTTCTGTGCTCATCATCCGAACCTCCCACCGTCATCCCAGATCAGACCTGTGTCACGGATAAAGGTGAGGCATACCGAGGCACCACTGCTGTAACTGAATCTGGCAAAACATGCCAGAGCTGGTCGGCTCAGACGCCACACCAACACAACCGCACGCCAGACAACTATCCCGGAAAGTAAGAGCTACTGTAACTGAGAAATTTTGTTTTTCATAAAAGAGGGACCTATGGCATGTTGCCTTTATTGTTTGCTTTGCCTGTGTTGATCATCATTACTGTCTGTTTTTTGTCAGAGGCCTGGTTAACAACTACTGTCGTAACCCTGATGATGAGAAGAAACCCTGGTGTTACACTACTGACCCTGACAGCCGCTGGGAGTACTGCAGTGTGCAGAGCTGTGAGGATGCAGCCCGACCAGGTATAACAGTACTCAATTATGATGAGTTTTTTACCCAGTAACGATCACATTAATGACAGTGGAGATGATGGTAGATTAGAGACCACACTGTTGAATAAAGACAAGTGCAGTGCTTGTTGAAAATACACCTGTTTGGAACAGGCCGACTGCTTGGCCTGTGGTATTGGTGCTTGCAGCTTTCAGGTGAACGACTCATACGAGCATCGTCACACTCAACACTGTGCTAGCTTGGGTTCTGAGCAACACACCTGGGCTCCAAACAGCTGGAGATTTATTATGATGTTGACATATGAAAAATGTTGAATAATGTTGCTGTTCTTATTCATTGTACCCTGAAATAAAAAAAAGCCCCCAAAGAGCTTTAAAAAATAGCTAAAAAAAAATCATTTGGCTAAAAGCCAATTGTAGAGATGATCTCCTTCTCATAAAACTTGACTGCTTGAATCACCTCTAAGAAGTCAAGTTAAATGCCTGACAGTGTAGGATTGGAACAGGACTGGGGTGAACTCATCCTTTAAAAAATCCATTCTGCGTCCTAAGATATAAACAAATTAGATCAAATAGACATTCCATTCAGTTTCATTGGGTCATTGTATGAATATCAAAGACCTCAACAGCTTTATTGTACGCCTGTTTGACTGAGTCCATGTTATGTTTACGTATGTAGATTTTATTAATGCACCCATTTGTGGTTTGACATAATCTGGATCAGAGGATTTTTTTTTTCACTTGAGAGTAAAAATGTAAAAATGTGTCTTGGCTGCACAGGTGCAGAATTATGAGGAAATGTAACCACTAAAGGCATTTACAAGCAATAAGAACTATAGAAAATATGTACATGCACATTTTGAGTAAAGGAGTGAGTTAAGTCCCTCGTGATGTTTAACCACTTCCTGTTGCAGGACCATCAAAATGACAGACTGACTTTGCATCGCAACCCGAGGAAGAAAAGAATACACCATATCATTATTTGACAAAAATAAATCATTAAACGTAGTACATCATTTCAGTTATAGCACAGAGGTGCTGTATCTGCAGCTTACAAATATTTAACACAACACACCTACTCACTCATACATTCAATAATTATTTTGTTTGTGTGTGTGTGTGTGTGTGTGTGTGTGTGTGTGTTTACATGCATAAAAATAGTTACAGCAGCTATTTAGTAATTATTATTTTCACAGTCAGTTTCATTTTGTAATTTGACATTATTTAAAGCACCACTACTTAACTTGTATTTTCTTTGAGTTCTATAACCAATTCATCTCATCTTCTGTGCTCAGCATCCGAACCTCCCACCGTCATCCCAGATCAGACCTGTGTCACCGGTAAAGGTGAAGCATACCGAGGCACCACTGCTGTAACTGAATCTGGCAAAACATGCCAGGGCTGGTCGGCTCAGACGCCACACCAACATAGCCACACACCAGACAACTATCCTGACAAGTAAGAGCTACTGTAACTAAGAAATTTTGTTTGTTTCTAAAAGGGGGACCTATGGCATGTTGCCTTTATTGTTTTCTCCACCTGCTGAGAGAAGGTGGAGAAAATCAAACCTAACAGTCCACTACGAAATATTACGTCAACATCTCAAAACCTACAATAACGCAGTCAATCAGGCAAGAATTTCCCACTTCAAAAAACTAATCTCTGACAATAAAAACAATCCCAAATTCCTCTTCTCCACAATTGATATTTTAACAAACAGTAATTTTAACA
The DNA here is from genome assembly GCF_011397635.1 of Epinephelus fuscoguttatus. Lineage (NCBI taxonomy): Eukaryota > Metazoa > Chordata > Actinopteri > Perciformes > Serranidae > Epinephelus > Epinephelus fuscoguttatus. The sequence goes on from NC_064756.1 coordinate 24,530,957, forward strand.
GATCACCTAAGACAACAACCAATGCCCTTTGTGAGGACTTTGCAGACCACTTCAGAAGTAAAATCAATGACATCAGATCCAGTCCCTTATCGCAACAGATTTTAACTGTCGACACACGTGGATCATTGCTTTTACCTGAGGAAACACTGGAGAGTTTTGCCCTGGTTGATGCGAGGACACTTGGTCGAGTTTTCTCCCAAGTAAAGCCCACAACCTGCCTTTTAGACCCAATTCCCACACCATTTTTAAAAAACATTTTATGGATTCTTTGAGGAATAGCTACTGTACACGGTGAATTGCTCTCTTCGGACAGGTGTCTTCCCGGCCTCCTTGAAAACGGCGGTGGTGAGGCCCCTTCTGAAGAAGAGCAATTTAGACCCCAACATTCTTAATAATTATCGACCTGTATCCAACTTACCATTTTTAAGCAAAATTTTAGAAAAACTGGTTTTTAACAAAGTAAATGATTTTTTAAATACAAATAACACTTTAGAGAAGTATCATTCTGGTTTTAGGATGAACCACAGTACTGAGACAGCCCTTTTAAAGATTTTAAACAACATCAGGTGCAATTTAGATAACCATAAACTCACAGTCTTGGTACTACAGGATCTAACCGCCGCCTTTGATACAGTAGACCATCACATTTTATTAAATAGACTGAGGCACCTGGTCGGCCTCTCTGGTACTGTTTTTAACTGGTTCGTCTCTTACCTTACTGATCGACACTTCTTTGTAAGTATGGATACATGTTCCTAAGGAACCCATGAGATAAAGTTTGGGGTCCCCCAGAGGTCAATTTTAGGTCCAACTCTTTTTAATCTCTACATGCTTCCTCTGGGGGACGTCATCAGGAGGCACGGCATCAGCTTTCATAGTTATGCTGATGATACGCAACTGTACATCGGCGTGTCTCCTGATGACACAGGGCCAATTGATGCCCTTTTTAACTGCATTTTAGATATAAAGTCATGGATGGCAACGAATTTCCTGCAGCTCAACCAGGACAGAACAGAGGTTTTAGTCATTGGTCCTGAAGGCCAGAGAGAGAAACTTTTACCAAAACTACAGGATTTTACACCAACACAATCTGTAAAAAATCTGGGTGGGATTTTTGACTCTGAGCTCTGTTTTATTCCACATATTAAAAACATAACAAAGGCAGGTTTCTACCACCTTAAGAATATAGCCAGAGTCCGCCCGTTTCTCTCTCAGGCAAGCACGGAGGTGCTGATGCATGCTTTCATCTCCTGTAGGTTAGATTATTGTAATGCCCTGCTCTCTGGTCTTCCCAAAAAGAGTATCTCAAATCTACAGTTATTACAGAATTCAGCTGCAAGAGTGCTGACAAGGACCAGAGGGCGGGAGCACATTACAGTAGTTTTAAAATTGCTGCATTGGCTCCCTGTGCGCTTCAGGATCGATTTTAAGGTTCTTTTATTAGTTTTTAAATGTCTTAACGGTCTTGGGCCTTCTTATTTATCTGACCTGCTTTTACCATATCAACCTTCGCGGACCCTGAGGTCCTCCGGCACCGGCCTTTTAACCATACCACAAGTTAGGACTAAAACACATGGGGAAGTGGCATTTGATTATGATGGCCCCCGATTGTGGAACAGCCTGCCGGAGAACTTCAGAGCTGCAGAGACTGTTGATGTTTTTAAAAAGAGGCTCAAGACGCATCTTTTTAATCAGGCTTTTAACTGATCTCTGTATTTATCTATTTTAAATTCCTCTTATAACCGATTTATCCATCTATTATCTATTTTTTATTTATTTTTTATATTCTTACCCTTCCTCTTTTTACGTTCTTATCTCATTTAACCTTTATCTTTTGTTATTTTAGTTAACCTATAGGTTTTAATTTTGATGCATATTATGTCTCTGTTTTAGATCATTCTTACCTAGCTACTAACTCAATTTTATGAGCTAAATAGCTTTTTGTTGGGTGGGAGGGTTGAGTTTTCTCATTTCTTTTTGTTTTCTGTTTGGATCTTTGTTGTTTTTAACCTCTGTGAGGCACTTTGTGTTACTGTTGTATGAAAAGTGCCATATAAATAAAGTTGATTTGATTTGATTTGTTTAGTTTGCCTGTTTTTATCATTATTACTGTCTGTTGTTTGTCAGAGGCCTGGATAACAACTACTGTCGTAACCCTGATGATGAGAAGAAACCCTGGTGTTACACTACTGACCCTGACAGCCGCTGGGAGTACTGCAGTGTGCAGAGCTGTGAGGATGCAGCCCGACCAGGTATAACAGTACTCAATTATGATGAGTTTTTTACCCAGTAACGATCACATTAATGACAGTGGAGATGATGGTAGATTAGAGACCACACTGTTGAATAAAGACAAGTGCAGTGCTTGTTGAAAATACACCTGTTTGGAACAGGCCGACTGCTTGGCCTGTGGTATTGGTGCTTGCAGCTTTCAGGTGAACGACTCATACGAGCATCGTCACACTCAACACTGCGCTAGCTTGGGTTCTGAGCAACACACCTGGGCTCCAAACAGCTGGAGATTTATTATGATGTTGACATATGAAAAATGTTGAATAATGTTGCTGTTCTTATTCATTGTACCCTGAAATAACTTACAAAAAGCCCCCAAAGAGCTTTAAAAAATAGCTAAAAAAAAATCATTTGGCTAAAAGCCAATTTTAGAGATGATCTCCTTCTCATAAAACTTGACTGCTTGAATCACCTCTCAGAAATCAAGTTAAATGCCTGACAGTGTAGGATTGGAACAGGACTGGGGTGAACTCATCCTTTAAAAAATCCATTCTGCGTCTTAAGATATAAACAAATTAGATCAAATAGACATTCCATTCAGTTTCATTGGGTCATTGTATGAATATCAAAGACCTCAACAGCTTTATTGTACGCCTGTTTGACTGAGTCCATGTTATGTTTATGTAGATGTATTAATGCACCCATTTGTGGTTTGACATAATCCGGATCAGAGGATTTTTTTTTTCACTTGAGAGTAAATATGTTAAAATGTGTCTTGGCTGCACAGGTGCAGAATTATGAGGAAATGTAACCACTAAAGGCATTTACAAGCAATAAGAACTATAGAAAATATGTACATGCACATTTTGAATAAAGGTGTGAGTTAAGTCCCTCGTGATGTTTAACCACTTCCTGTTGCAGGACCATCAAAATGACAGACTGACTTTGCATCGCAACCCGAGGAAGAAAAGAATACACCATATCAATTTTTGACAAAAATAAATCATTAAACGTAGTACATCATTTCAGTTATAGCACAGAGGTGCTGTATCTGCAGCTTACAAATATTTAACACAACACACCTACTCACTAATACATTCAATAATTATTTTGTGTGTGTGTGTGTGTGTGTGTGTGTGTGTGTGTGTGTGTGTGTGTTTACATGCATAAAAATGGTTACAGCAGCTATTTAGTAATTATTATTTTCACAGTCAGTTTCATTTTGTAATTTGACATTATTTAAAGCACCACTACTTAACTTGTATTTTCTTTGAGTTCTATAACCAATTCATCTCATCTTCTGAATTCCGTCAGACAGGCTACCAACAAGAGTTTTGATAAGGATCTGTCTGTTGCCCCAGCCCACTCTGCTGTGTTTGAGCACTTTGAGTTGGTTTCTCTCCCCTCCCTCGCTGACATTGTGAAATCTTTGAAGCCTACTAACTGTCCTTTGGATGTTGTTCCTGCCAAAATGTTAAAAAGTGCTTTTAATACTGTTGGGCCTGGTCTTTTGGTATTTGTGAACACCTGCCTTAGTTTAGGAGCCGTCCCAGCTGCCTTTAAACACACTGTGGTTAGGCCCCTTCTAAAAAAACCTCATCTTGACTCCTCGGTGTTATCAAATTTTAGACCTGTTTCTCATATGCCCTTTCTCTCTAAAGTTTTAGAGAAAGTTGTTTTTGTACAGTTACGGTCCTTTCTGGAAAACAACTCTGTTTTTGAAAAATTCAATCTGGGTTCAGGTCTCGTCATAGCACTGAGTCTGCCTTGTTAAAGGTGCACAATGATATTGTACTGTCTGTTGATGCCAAGTGCCCTGTTGTCTTAGTTCTGCTAGATCTCACAGCAGCCTTTGATACAGTGGACCATACAGTCCTCCTGTCACGCCTGAATCACTATGTTTGCTTTCGCGGCACTGTATTTAAGTGGTTTACGTCTTATTTGTCCAATAGAACCTTCTCTGTAATGATTGGTGATTCCTGCTCCTCCAGTGCCTCTCTCTCATGTGGGGTCCCGCAAGGTTCTATTCTTGGCCCTATTCTTTTTTCGTTATATATGTAACCACTTGGGTCTATTATAGCCAGGCACAACCTTTCTTTTCATTGTTAAGCAGATGATCTGCAAATCTATCTGCCATTGAAGCCTAGAGGTACTGATGCACAAAGTTCCCTACTTAACTGTATTGCCGACATCAAGCAGTGGTTGGCCCAAAACTTTCTGCATTTAAATGAAGACAAAACAGAGTGCACTGTGTCTGGGGATACTGTGACGACTGGCTTTGGCGCCTTGTCTTCATCGTTCAGTCCTACTGTCAGAAATCTGGGAGTGATCTTTGACAGTTATTTGAAATTTGATAAACAAATTGACAATGTTGTAAAGACAAGCTTTTACCAGTTACGTCTCCTGGCCAAAGTAAAATCATTCTTGAGCCGTCACGACCTGGAGAGAGCTATCCATGCTCTAATTAGCTCCAGACTAGATTACTGCAATGCCATGCACTGTATGTTGGCATCTCCCAGTCTTCTCTTAGCCGCCTTCAACTTGTTCAAAATGCAGCTGCCCGTCTGTTAACTAGCACTAGTAGACGAGAGCACATTACCCTAGTCCTCTATTCTCTCCATTGGCTTCCTGTCCATTTTAGAGTTGATTTTAAACTTTTAATGTTTGTTTTTAAAGCTCTCAATGGCCTTGCCCCATTCTATTTATCTGAGATTTTAACTGTTCGTGAGCATGGCAGGGCTTTGAGGTCATCCAACCAACTTTTGTTGGAAGTGCCCAGGTCTAAGTATAAACACTGGGGTGACCGAGCCTTTTCAGTTGCTGCACCCAGGCTCTGGAATAAGCTCCCCTGCGACATGCGTGCTATCTCTGACCTGGGCCTCTTTAAATCAATACTTAAAACTTATTTATTCAGGATGGCCTTTAATACCCAGTAGTGTGGCAATACTTTTATTCTTTTATTCTTTTTATTCTTTTATTCTGTGTTTTAATTGTATGTTATATTCTGTAAAGCACTTTGGTTGACCTGTGGGTTGTTGTAAAGGGCTATATAAATAAAGTACATTTACATTTACATTTACATTCTGTGCTCAGCATCCGAACTTCCCACCGTCATCCCAGATCAGACCTGTGTCACCAGTAAAGGTGAAGCATACCGAGGCACCACTGCTGTAACTGAATCTGGCAAAACATGCCAGAGGTGGTCGGCTCAGACGCCACACCGACATAGCCGCACACCAGACAACTATCCCGGAAAGTAAGAGCTACTGTAACTGAGAAATTTTGTTTTTCATAAAAGAGGGACCTATGGCATGTTGCCTTTATTGTTCGCTTTGCCTGTGTTGATCGTCATTACTGTCTGTTTTTTGTCAGAGGCCTGGTTAACAACTACTGTCGTAACCCTGGCAATGAGAGGAGACCCTGGTGTTACACTACTGACCCTGACAGCCGCTGGGAGTACTGCAGTGTGCAGAGCTGTGAGGATGCAGCCCGACCAGGTATAACAGTACTCAATTATGATGAGTTTTTTACCCAGTAACGATCACATTAATGACAGTGGAGATGATGGTAGATTGGAGACCACACTGTTGAATAAAGACAAGTGCAGTGCTTGTTGAAAATACACCTGTTTGGAACAGGCCGACTGCTTGGCCTGTGGTATTGGTGCTTGCAGCTTTCAGGTGAACGACTCATACGAGCATCGTCACACTCAACACTGCGCTAGCTTGGGTTCTGAGCAACACACCTGGGCTCCAAACAGCTGGAGATTTATTATGATGTTGACATATGAAAAATGTTGAATAATGTTGCTGTTCTTATTCATTGTACCCTGAAATAACTTACAAAAAGCCCCCAAAGAGCTTTAAAAAATAGCTAAAAAAAAATCATTTGGCTAAAAGCCAATTGTAGAGATGATCTCCTTCTCATAAAACTTGACTGCTTGAATCACCTCTCAGAAATCAAGTTAAATGCCTGACAGTGTAGGATTGGAACAGGACTGGGGTGAACTCCTCCTTTAAAAAATCCATTCTGCGTCTTAAGATATAAACAAATTAGATCAAATAGACATTCCATTCAGTTTCATTGGGTCATTGTATGAATATCAAAGACCTCAACAGCTTTATTGTACGCCTGTTTGACTGAGTCCATGTTATGTTTATGTAGATGTATTAATGCACCCATTTGTGGTTTGACATAATCCGGATCAGAGGATTTTTTCACTTGAGAGTAAAAATGTTAAAATGTGTCTGCTGCACAGGTGCAGAATTATGAGGAAATGTAACCACTAAAGGCATTTACAAGCAATAAGAACTATAGAAAATATGTACATGCACATTTTGAGTAAAGGAGTGAGTTAAGTGCCTCGTGATGTTTAACCACTTCCTGTTGCAGGACCATCAAAATGACAGACTGACTTTGCATCGCAACCCGAGGAAGAAAAGAATACACCATATCATTATTTGACAAAAATAAATCATTAAACGTAGTACATCATTTCAGTTATAGCACAGAGGTGCTGTATCTGCAGCTTACAAATATTTAACACAACACACCTACTCACTAATACATTCAATAACTATTTTGTGTGTGTGTGTGTGTGTGTGTGTGTGTGTGTGTGTGTTTACATGCATAAAAATGGTTACAGCAGCTATTTAGTAATTATTATTTTCACAGTCAGTTTCATTTTGTAATTTGACATTATTTAAAGCACCACTACTTAACTTGTATTTTCTTTGAGTTCTATAACCAATTCATCTCATCTTCTGTGCTCAGCATCCGAACCTCCCACCGTCATCCCAGATCAGACCTGTGTCACCGGTAAAGGTGAAGCATACCGAGGCACCACTGCTGTAACTGAATCTGGCAAAACATGCCAGGGCTGGTCGGCTCAGACGCCACACCAACATAGCCACACACCAGATAACTATCCTGACAAGTAAGAGCTACTGTAACTAAGACATTTTGTTTGTTTCTAAAAGGGGGACCTATGGCATGTTGTCTTTATTGTTTAGTTTGCCCGTTTTTATCATTATTACTGTCTGTTTTTTGTCAGAGGCCTGGATAACAACTACTGTCGTAACCCTGATGATGAGAAGAAACCCTGGTGTTACACTACTGACCCTGACAGGCGCTGGGAGTACTGCAGTGTGCAGAGCTGTGAGGATGCAGCCCGACCAGGTATAACAGTACTCAATTATGATGAGTTTTTTACCCAGTAACGATCACATTAATGACAGTGGAGATGATGGTAGATTAGAGACCACACTGTTGAATAAAGACAAGTGCAGTGCTTGTTGAAAATACACCTGTTTGGAACAGGCCGACTGCTTGGCCTGTGGTATTGGTGCTTGCAGCTTTCAGGTGAGCGACTCATACGAGCATCGTCACACTCAACACTGCGCTAGCTTGGGTTCTGAGCAACACACCTGGGCTCCAAACAGCTGGAGATTTATTATGATGTTGACATATGAAAAATGTTGAATAATGTTGCTGTTCTTATTCATTGTACCCTGAAATAACTTACAAAAAGCCCCCAAAGAGCTTTAAAAAATAGCTAAAAAAAAATCATTTGGCTAAAAGCCAATTTTAGAGATGATCTCCTTCTCATAAAACTTGACTGCTTGAATCACCTCTCAGAAATCAAGTTAAATGCCTGACAGTGTAGGATTGGAACAGGACTGGGGTGAACTCATCCTTTAAAAAATCCATTCGTCTTAAGATATAAACAAATTAGATCAAATAGACATTCCATTCAGTTTCATTGGGTCATTGTATGAATATCAAAGACCTCAACAGCTTTATTGTACGCCTGTTTGACTGAGTCCATGTTATGTTTACGTATGCAGATGTATTAATGCACCCATTTGTGGTTTGACATAATCCGGATCAGAGGATTTTTTTTTTCACTTGAGAGTAAAAATGTTAAAATGTGTCTTGGCTGCACAGGTGCAGAATTATGAGGAAATGTAACCACTAAAGGCATTTACAAGCAATAAGAACTATAGAAAATATGTACATGCACATTTTGAATAAAGGTGTGAGTTAAGTGCCTCGTGATGTTTAACCACTTCCTGTTGCAGGACCATCAAAATGACAGACTGACTTTGCATCGCAACCCGAGGAAGAAAAGAATACACCATATCAATTTTTGACAAAAATAAATCATTAAACGTAGTACATCATTTCAGTTATAGCACAGAGGTGCTGTATCTGCAGCTTACAAATATTTAACACAACACACCTACTCACTAATACATTCAATAATTATTTTGTGTGTGTGTGTGTGTGTGTGTGTGTGTGTTTACATGCATAAAAATGGTTACAGCAGCTATTTAGTAATTATTATTTTCACAGTCAGTTTCATTTTGTAATTTGACATTATTTAAAGCACCACTACTTAACTTGTATTTTCTTTGAGTTCTATAACCAATTCATCTCATCTTCTGAATTCCGTCAGACAGGCTACCAACAAGAGTTTTGATAAGGATCTGTCTGTTGCCCCAGCCCACTCTGCTGTGTTTGAGCACTTTGAGTTGGTTTCTCTCCCCTCCCTCGCTGACATTGTGAAATCTTTGAAGCCTACTAACTGTCCTTTGGATGTTGTTCCTGCCAAAATGTTAAAAAGTGCTTTTAATACTGTTGGGCCTGGTCTTTTGGTATTTGTGAACACCTGCCTTAGTTTAGGAGCCGTCCCAGCTGCCTTTAAACACACTGTGGTTAGGCCCTTCTAAAAAAACCTCATCTTGACTCCTCGGTGTTATCAAATTTTAGACCTGTTTCTCATATGCCCTTTCTCTCTAAAGTTTTAGAGAAAGTTGTTTTTGTACAGTTACGGTCCTTTCTGGAAAACAACTCTGTTTTTGAAAAATTCCAATCTGGGTTCAGGTCTCGTCATAGCACTGAGTCTGCCTTGTTAAAGGTGCACAATGATATTGTACTGTCTGTTGATGCCAAGTGCCCTGTTGTCTTAGTTCTGCTAGATCTCACAGCAGCCTTTGATACAGTGGACCATACAGTCCTCCTGTCACGCCTGAATCACTATGTTTGCTTTCGCGGCACTGTATTTAAGTGGTTTACGTCTTATTTGTCCAATAGAACCTTCTCTGTAATGATTGGTGATTCCTGCTCCTCCAGTGCCTCTCTCTCATGTGGGGTCCCGCAAGGTTCTATTCTTGGCCCTATTCTTTTTTCGTTATATATGTAACCACTTGGGTCTATTATAGCCAGGCACAACCTTTCTTTTCATTGTTAAGCAGATGATCTGCAAATCTATCTGCCATTGAAGCCTAGAGGTACTGATGCACAAAGTTCCCTACTTAACTGTATTGCGACATCAAGCAGTGGTTGGCCCAAAACTTTCTGCATTTAAATGAAGACAAAACAGAGTGCACTGTGTCTGGGGATACTGTGACGACTGGCTTTGGCGCCTTGTCTTCATCGTTCAGTCCTACTGTCAGAAATCTGGGAGTGATCTTTGACAGTTATTTGAAATTTGATAAACAAATTGACAATGTTGTAAAGACAAGCTTTTACCAGTTAAGTCTCCTGGCCAAAGTAAAATCATTCTTGAGCCGTCACGACCTGGAGAGAGCTATCCATGCTCTAATTAGCTCCAGACTAGATTACTGCAATGCCATGCACTGTATGTTGGCATCTCCCAGTCTTCTCTTAGCCGCCTTCAACTTGTTCAAAATGCAGCTGCCCGTCCTGTTAACTAGCACTAGTAGACGAGAGCACATTACCCTAGTCCTCTATTCTCTCCATTGGCTTCCTGTCCATTTTAGAGTTGATTTTAAACTTTTAATGTTTGTTTTTAAAGCTCTCAATGGCCTTGCCCCATTCTATTTATCTGAGATTTTAACTGTTCGTGAGCATGGCAGGGCTTTGAGGTCATCCAACCAACTTTTGTTGGAAGTGCCCAGGTCTAAGTATAAACACTGGGGTGACCGAGCCTTTTCAGTTGCTGCACCCAGGCTCTGGAATAAGCTCCCCTGCGACATGCGTGCTATCTCTGACCTGGGCCTCTTTAAATCAATACTTAAAACTTATTTATTCAGGATGGCCTTTAATACCCAGTAGTGTGGCAATACTTTTATTCTTTTATTCTTTTTATTCTTTTATTCTGTGTTTTAATTGTATGTTATATTCTGTAAAGCACTTTGGTTGACCTGTGGGTTGTTGTAAAGGGCTATATAAATAAAGTACATTTACATTTACATTTACATTCTGTGCTCAGCATCCGAACTTCCCACCGTCATCCCAGATCAGACCTGTGTCACCAGTAAAGGTGAAGCATACCGAGGCACCACTGCTGTAACTGAATCTGGCAAAACATGCCAGAGGTGGTCGGCTCAGACGCCACACCGACATAGCCGCACACCAGACAACTATCCCGGAAAGTAAGAGCTACTGTAACTGAGAAATTTTGTTTTTCATAAAAGAGGGACCTATGGCATGTTGCCTTTATTGTTCGCTTTGCCTGTGTTGATCGTCATTACTGTCTGTTTTTTGTCAGAGGCCTGGTTAACAACTACTGTCGTAACCCTGGCAATGAGAGGAGACCCTGGTGTTACACTACTGACCCTGACAGCCGCTGGGTGCCACGCTGTGAGGATGCAGCCCGACCACGTATAACAGTACTCAATTATGATGAGTTTTTTACCCAGTAACGATCACATTAATGACAGTGGAGATGATGGTAGATTGGAGACCACACTGTTGAATAAAGACAAGTGCAGTGCTTGTTGAAAATACACCTGTTTGGAACAGGCCGACTGCTTGGCCTGTGGTATTGGTGCTTGCAGCTTTCAGGTGAACGACTCATACGAGCATCGTCACCTCAACACTGCGCTAGCTTGGGTTCTGAGCAACACACCTGGGCTCCAAACAGCTGGAGATTTATTATGATGTTGACATATGAAAAATGTTGAATAATGTTGCTGTTCTTATTCATTGTACCCTGAAATAACTTACAAAAAGCCCCCAAAGAGCTTTAAAAAATAGCTAAAAAAAAATCATTTGGCTAAAAGCCAATTGTAGAGATGATCTCCTTCTCATAAAACTTGACTGCTTGAATCACCTCTCAGAAATCAAGTTAAATGCCTGACAGTGTAGGATTGGAACAGGACTGGGGTGAACTCATCCTTTAAAAAATCCATTCTGCGTCTTAAGATATAAACAAATTAGATCAAATAGACATTCCATTCAGTTTCATTGGGTCATTGTATGAATATCAAAGACCTCAACAGCTTTATTGTACGCCTGTTTGACTGAGTCCATGTTATGTTTACGTATGTAGATGTATTAATGCACCCATTTGTGGTTTGACATAATCCGGATCAGAGGATTTTTTTTTTCACTTGAGAGTAAAAATGTTAAAATGTGTCTTGGCTGCACAGGTGCAGAATTATGAGGAAATGTAACCACTAAAGGCATTTACAAGCAATAAGAACTATAGAAAATATGTACATGCACATTTTGAGTAAAGGAGTGAGTTAAGTCCCTCGTGATGTTTAACCACTTCCTGTTGCAGGACCATCAAAATGACAGACTGACTTTGCATCGCAACCCGAGGAAGAAAAGAATACACCATATCATTATTTGACAAAAATAAATCATTAAACGTAGTACATCATTTCAGTTATAGCACAGAGGTGCTGTATCTGCAGCTTACAAATATTTAACACAACACACCTACTCACTAATACATTCAATAACTATTTTGTGTGTGTGTGTGTGTGTGTGTGTGTGTGTGTGTTTACATGCATAAAAATGGTTACAGCAGCTATTTAGTAATTATTATTTTCACAGTCAGTTTCATTTTGTAATTTGACATTATTTAAAGCACCACTACTTAACTTGTATTTTCTTTGAGTTCTATAACCAATTCATCTCATCTTCTGTGCTCAGCATCCGAACCTCCCACCGTCATCCCAGATCAGACCTGTGTCACCGGTAAAGGTGAAGCATACCGAGGCACCACTGCTGTAACTGAATCTGGCAAAACATGCCAGGGCTGGTCGGCTCAGACGCCACACCAACATAGCCACACACCAGATAACTATCCTGACAAGTAAGAGCTACTGTAACTAAGACATTTTGTTTGTTTCTAAAAGGGGGACCTATGGCATGTTGTCTTTATTGTTTAGTTTGCCTGTTTTTATCATTATTACTGTCTGTTTTTTGTCAGAGGCCTGGTTAACAACTACTGTCGTAACCCTGGCAATGAGAGGAGACCCTGGTGTTACACTACTGACCCTGACAGCCGCTGGGAGTACTGCAGTGTGCCACGCTGTGAGGATGCAGCCCGACCAGGTATAACAGTACTCAATTATGATGAGTTTTTTACCCAGTAACGATAACATTAATGACAGTGGAGATGATGGTAGATTAGAGACCACACTGTTGAATAAAGACGAGTGCAGTGCTTGTTGAAAATACACTTGTTTGGAACAGGCCGACTGCTTGGCCTGTGGTATTGGTGCTTGCAGCTTTCAGGTGAACGACTCATACGAGCATCGTCACACTCAACACTGCGCTAGCTTGGGTTCTGAGCAACACACCTGGGCTCCAAACAGCTGGAGATTTATTATGATGTTGACATATGAAAAATGTTGAATAATGTTGCTGTTCTTATTCATTGTACCCTGAAATAACTTACAAAAGCCCCCAAAGAGCTTTAAAAATAGCTAAAAATCATTTGGCTAAAAGCCAATTTTAGAGATGATCTCCTTCTCATAAAACTTGACTGCTTGAATCACCTCTCAGAAATCAAGTTAAATGCCTGACAGTGTAGGATTGGAACAGGACTGGGGTGAACTCATCCTTTAAAAAATCCATTCTGTGTCTTAAGATATAAACAAATTAGATCAAATAGACATTCCATTCAGTTTCATTGGGTCATTGTATGAATATCAAAGACCTCAACAGCTTTATTGTACGCCTGTTTGACTGAGTCCATGTTATGTTTACGTATGTAGATGTATTAATGCACCCATTTGTGGTTTGACATAATCCGGATCAGAGGATTTTTTTTTTTCACTTGAGAGTAAATATGTTAAAATGTGTCTTGGCTGCACAGGTGCAGAAGTATGAGGAAATGTAACCACTAAAGGCATTTACAAGCAATAAGAAGTATAGAAAATATGTACATGCACATTTTGAGTAAAGGAGTGAGTTAAGTCCCTCGTGATGTTTAACCACTTCCTGTTGCAGGACCATCAAAATGACAGACTGACTTTGCATCGCAACCCAAGGAAGAAAAGAATACACCATATCATTATTTGACAAAATAAATCATTAAACGTAGTACATCATTTCAGTTATAGCACAGAGGTGCTGTATCTGCAGCTTACAAATATTTAACACAACACACCTACTCACTAATACATTCAGTAACTATTTTGTGTGTGTGTGTGTGTGTGTGTGTGTGTGTGTGTGTGTGTGTATTTACATGCATAAAAATGGTTACAGCAGCTATTTAGTAATTATTATTTTCACAGTCAGTTTCATTTTGTAATTTGACATTATTTAAAGCACCACTACTTAACTTGTATTTTCTTTGAGTTCTATAACCAATTCATCTCATCTTCTGTGCTCAGCATCCACGCCTCCCTCCATCATCCCAGATCAGACCTGTTTCACTGGTGAAGGTGAAGCATACCGAGGCACCACTGCTGTAACCGAATCTGGCAAAACATGCCAGAGCTGGACGGCTCAGACACCACACCAACATAGCCGCACACCAGACAACTATCCTGACAAGTAAGAGCTACTGAAACTGGAAAATTTTGTATGTTTCTAAAAGAGGGACCTATGGCATGTTGTCTTTATTGTTTGGTTTGTCTGTGTTTATCATTATTACTGTCTGTTGTTTGTCAGAGGCCTGGTTAACAACTACTGTCGTAACCCTGACAATGAGAAGAAACCCTGGTGTTACACTACTGACCCTGACAGCCGCTGGGAGTACTGCAGTGTGCAGAGCTGTGAGGATGCAGTCAGACCAGGTATAACAGTAGTCAATTATGATGGCAGTGGTAATGATGGTAGATTAGAGACCACACTGTTGAATAAAACAAGTGCTTGATCAAAATACACCTGTTTGGAACAGGCCGACTGCTTGGCCTGTGGTATTGGTGCTTGCAGCTTTCAGGTGAATGACTCATACGAGCATCGTCACACTCAACACTGCGCTAGCTTGGGTTCTGAGCAACACACCTGGGCTCCAAACAGCTGGAGATTTATTATGATGTTGACATATGAAAAATGTTGAATAATGTTGCCATTCTTATTCATTGTACCCTGAAATAACTTACAAAAAGCCCCCAAAGAGCTTTAAAAAATAGCTAAAAAAAAAAATCATTTGGCTAAAAGCCAATTTTAGAGATGATCTCCTTCTCATAAAACTTGACTGCTTGAATCACCTCTCAGAAATCAAGTTAAATGTCTGACAGTGTAGGATTGGAACAGGACTGGGGTGAACTCATCCTTTTAAAAATCCATTCTCTGACTTAAGATATAAACAAATCAGATCAAATAGACATTTCATTCAGTGTCATTGGGTCATTGTATGAATATCAAAGACCTCAACAGCTCTATTGTACGTCTGTTTGACTGAGTCCATGTTATTTTTACATATGTCAATGTATTTATGCACCCATTTGTGGTTTGACATAATCCGGATCAGAGGATTTTTTTTTTTTTTTTCAAATGTTAAAATGTGTCTTGGCTGCACAGGTGCAGAATTATGAGGAAATGTAACCACTAAAGGCATTTACAAGCAATAAGAACTATAGAAAATATGTACATGCACATTTTGAATAAAGGTGTGAGTTAAGTGCCTCGTGATGTTTAACCACTTCCTGTTGCAGGACCATCAAAATGACAGACTGACTTTGCATCGCAACCCGAGGAAGAAAAGAATACACCATATCAATTTTTGACAAAAATAAATCATTAAACGTAGTACATCATTTCAGTTATAGCACAGAGGTGCTGTATCTGCAGCTTACAAATATTTAACACAACACACCTACTCACTAATACATTCAATAATTATTTTGTGTGTGTGTGTGTGTGTGTGTGTGTTTACATGCATAAAAATGGTTACAGCAGCTATTTAGTAATTACTATTTTCACAGTCAGTTTCATTTTGTAATTTGACATTATTTAAAGCACCACTACTTAACTTGTATTTTCTTTGAGTTCTATAACCAATTCATCTCATCTTCTGAATTCTGTCAGACAGGCTACCAACAAGAGTTTTGATAAGGATCTGTCTGTTGCCCCAGCCCACTCTGCTGTGTTTGAGCACTTTGAGTTGGTTTCTCTCCCCTCCCTCGCTGACATTGTAAAATCTTTGAAGCCTACTAACTGTCCTTTGGATGTTGTTCCTGCCAAAATGTTAAAAAGTGCTTTTAATACTGTTGGGCCTGGTCTTTTGGTATTTGTGAACACCTCCTTAGTTTAGGAGCCGTCCCAGCTGCCTTTAAACACACTGTGGTTAGGCCCCTTCTAAAAAAACCTCATCTTGACTCCTCGGTGTTATCAAATTTTAGACCTGTTTCTCATATGCCCTTTCTCTCTAAAGTTTTAGAGAAAGTTGTTTTTACAGTTACGGTCCTTTCTGGAAAACAACTCTGTTTTTGAAAAATTCCAATCTGGGTTCAGGTCTCGTCATAGCACTGAGTCTGCCTTGTTAAAGGTGCACAATGATATTGTACTGTCTGTTGATGCCAAGTGCCCTGTTGTCTTAGTTCTGCTAGATCTCACAGCAGCCTTTGATACAGTGGACCATACAGTCCTCCTGTCACGCCTGAATCACTATGTTTGCTTTCGCGGCACTGTATTTAAGTGGTTTACGTCTTATTTGTCCAATAGAACCTTCTCTGTAATGATTGGTGATTCCTGCTCCTCCAGTGCCTCTCTCTCATGTGGGGTCCCGCAAGGTTCTATTCTTGGCCCTATTCTTTTTTCGTTATATATGTAACCACTTGGGTCTATTATAGCCAGGCACAACCTTTCTTTTCATTGTTAAGCAGATGATCTGCAAATCTATCTGCCATTGAATCCTAGAGGTACTGATGCACAAAGTTCCCTACTTAACTGCATTGCCGACATCAAGCAGTGGTTGGCCCAAAACTTTCTGCATTTAAATGAAGACAAAACAGAGTGCATTGTGTCTGGGGATACTGTGACGACTGGCTTTGGCACCTTGTCTTCATCGTTCAGTCCTACTGTCAGAAATCTGGGAGTGATCTTTGACAGTTATTTGAAATTTGATAAACAAATTGACAATGTTGTAAAGACAAGCTTTTACCAGTTACGTCTCCTGGCCAAAGTAAAATCATTCTTGAGCCATCACGACCTGGAGAGAGCTATCCATGCTCTAATTAGCTCCAGACTAGATTACTGCAATGCACTGTATGTTGGCATCTCCCAGTCTTCTCTTAGCCGCCTTCAACTTGTTCAAAATGCAGCTGCCCGTCTGTTAACTAGCACTAGTAGACGAGAGCACATTACCCTAGTCCTCTATTCTCTCCATTGGCTTCCTGTCCATTTTAGAGTTGATTTTAAACTTTTAATGTTTGTTTTTAAAGCTCTCAATGGCCTTGCCCCATTCTATTTATCTGAGATTTTAACTGTTTGTGAGCATGGCAGGGCTTTGAGGTCATCCAACCAACTTTTGTTGGAAGTGCCCAGGTCTAAGTATAAACATTGGGGTGACCGAGCCTTTTCAGTTGCTGCACCCAGGCTCTGGAATAAGCTCCCCTGCGACATGCGTGCTATCTCTGACCTGGGCCTCTTTAAATCAATACTTAAAACTTATTTATTCAGGATGGCCTTTAATACCCAGTAGTGTGGCAATACTTTTATTCTTTTATTCTTTTTATTCTTTTATTCTGTGTTTTAATTGTATGTTATATTCTGTAAAGCACTTTGGTTGACCTGTGGGTTGTTGTAAAGGGCTATATAAATAAAGTACATTTACATTTACATTTACATTCTGTGCTCATCATCCGAACTTCCCACCGTCATCCCAGATCAGACCTGTGTCACCAGTAAAGGTGGAGCATACCGAGGCACCACTGCTGTAACTGAATCTGGCAAAACATGCCAGAGGTGGTCGGCTCAGACGCCACACCGACATAGCCGCACACCAGACAACTATCCCGGAAAGTAAGAGCTACTGTAACTGAGAAATTTTGTTTTTCATAAAAGAGGGACCTATGGCATGTTGCCTTTATTGTTCGCTTTGCCTGTGTTGATCGTCATTACTGTCTGTTTTTTGTCAGAGGCCTGGTTAACAACTACTGTCGTAACCCTGGCAATGAGAGGAGACCCTGGTGTTACACTACTGACCCTGACAGCCGCTGGGAGTACTGCAGTGTGCAGAGCTGTGAGGATGCAACCCGACCAGGTATAACAGTACTCAATTATGAGGTTTTTACCCAGTAACGATCACATTAATGACAGTGGAGATGATGGTAGATTAGAGACCACACTGTTGAATAAAGACAAGTGCAGTGCTTGTTGAAAATACACCTGTTTGGAACAGGCCGACTGCTTGGCCTGTGGTATTGGTGCTTGCAGCTTTCAGGTGAACGACTCATACGAGCATCGTCACACTCAACACTGCGCTAGCTTGGGTTCTGAGCAACACACCTGGGCTCCAAACAGCTGGAGATTTATTATGATGTTGACATATGAAAAATGTTGAATAATGTTGCTATTGTTATTCGTTGTACCCTGAAATAACTTACAAAAAGCCCCCAAAGAGCTTTAAAAAATAGCTAAAAAAAAAATCATTTGGCTAAAAGCCAATTTTAGAGATGATCTCCTTCTCATAAAACTTGACTGCTTGAATCACCTCTAAGAAGTCAAGTTAAATGCCTGACAGTGTAGGATTGGAACAGGACTGGGGTGAACTCATCCTTTAAAAAATCCATTCTGCGTCTTAAGATATAAACAAATTAGATCAAATAGACATCCCATTCAGTTTCATTGGGTCATTGTATGAATATCAAAGACCTCAACAGCTTTATTGTACGCCTGTTTGACTGAGTCCATGTTATGTTTACGTATGCAGATGTATTAATGCACCCATTTGTGGTTTGACATAATCTGGATCAGAGGATTTTTTTTTTCACTTGAGAGTAAAAATGTTAAAATGTGTCTTGGCTGCACAGGTGCAGAATTATGAGGAAATGTAACCACTAAAGGCATTTACAAGTGTTGGACTAAGAGTCTCATCCTACTCTCTAATGTGCTATGTGTGAGCTTAGTCCTGCGTGTTCTTTAGTGAAGCAATAGGAGAAGATATTCGGTCTCAGTTAATGTAGTTTATTAAGCAGTAAAGGAATAAAATTACAGAGCTCTGGGTCTCAACTTCACGTCCCTGACGAATAACAAAGGTGTGTCAGTTCACGAAGTCTGACCTCCCGTCCTTTCCCTGACCCAGTATATTTGAGCGTAACAGAGTGTCATTGTGCACGCAAGGCGTTGTCCTCTTCTCATTGGCAGTTCCACTTCCTCCTTCACCACACCACGCCCCTGCCTCGTGTTAATCTGACTCCTTCCCGCTGGCGGTGGGGGCGTGGTTCCTGTTTTGAAAGACAACAGAACAACACAACTCCCTACACGTGCTGTACCTTACTATCTGTACATCACTTTCTATTCTTTTTACCATATATGAAACTAATTATCTAAGCATTGTGGTATGTGCTCCTCAGACTTCATGTCTCTTCCTCTCCTGCACTTCTCCACTTCTGCAAAGCAAACACATTCAGATCAGCTGAAATCATCTCAGTATTCTCATTGTTCACATATCTAAAACTTATATAGTGAAACACAACTGATAGTAAAACACATAAAATCAGTCTATTCCCAACACAATAAGAACACATAAGAACTATAGAAAATATGTACATGCACATTTGGAGTAAAGGTGTGAGTTAAGTGCCTCGTGATGTTTAACCACTTCCTGTTGCAGGACCATCAAAATGACAGACTGACTTTGCATCGCAACCCGAGGAAGAAAAGAATACACCATATTATGATTTGACAAAAATAAATCATTAAATTTAGTACATCATTTCAGTTATAGCACAGAGGTGCTGTATCTGCAGCTTACAAATATTTAACACAACACACCTTCTCACTGAGACATTCAATAATTATTCTGTATGCGTGCATGCATGCGTGTGTGTGTGTGTATTTACATGCATAAAAATGGTTACAGCAGCTATTTAGTAATTATTATTTTCACAGTCAGTTTCATTTTGTAATTCGACATTATTTAAAGCACCACTACTTAAATTGTATTTTCTTTGAGTTCTATAACCAATTCATGTCATCTTCTTTGCTCAGCATCCGAACCTCCCACCGTCATCCCAGATCAGACCTGTTTCACCGGTAAAGGTGAAGCATACCGAGGCACCACTGCTGTAACTGAATCTGGCAAAACATGCCAGAGCTGGTCGGCTCAGACACCACACCAACACAGCCGCACGCCGGACAAATATCCCGGAAAGTAAGAGCTACTGTAACTGAAAAATGTTGTTCTTGATAAAAGAGGGACCTATGGCATGTTGCCTTTATTGTTTGGTTTGCCTTTGTTTATCATTATTACTGTCTGTTGTTTGTCAGAGGCCTGGATAACAATTACTGTCGTAACCCCGACAATGAGAGGAGACCCTGGTGTTACACTACTGACCCTAACAGCCGCTGGGAGTACTGCAGTGTACCACGCTGTGGGGATGCAGCCGGACCAGGTATAACAGTACTCAATGGTGATGATTTCTCACCAGTTTACAATAACATTAATGACAGTGGTGATGATGGTAAATTAAAAGATCACACTCATAGACGAGTGCAGTGCTCAATCACAACACAGCTGTTCGTAGCGGGTCGACTGCTTGGCCTGTGGTATTGTATTGGTTGCTGCATACACCAAAAATTTTGGGAACAATACTAGTCGTCACACAGAGACACTTTTTGTTTGGAATCTATGTGTCACACGGGGACACCCAAAATGTTGTGATCTAGGCACCAGTGCTATGTTTACATGGCACTATTTGTTGTAACTTAAGCCTTAACATGGGCTTGACCTCGTAATAGATCTCCAACTAAAGTATCAAATTGTATCTAAAAAAATTAATAATAATTATTAATAATTTTCAATTATGTTCAACAATGTGACTTAATTTATATTAAATCACCTGGTGGGGCACCATTCCCGAATAGGAAAACATGATAGCCAGTTACAGATATCAGTCTCATAAAGTTCACTAAACTATCAATTTGGAATTTTGATTAATAATTAAATTAATAACCATAACCAAAATTAATAGTAAAGCCTGAAGGATTTCAGAGTTCTTGACATAGCATAGGTTGACTATTCATTCACTCTTGTGCAACAACTAATAGACAGCAGGTATGATTCCAGAAATATATTTATTCATAAAGGAAGGAAGCAAAGCAAAACAAGACACACAAATTCTATCTAACTTACTATACAAGCGTGGTGTGTGTGTGTGTGTGTGTGTGTGTTTACTTGTGTGGACCAACCCCTGACAAACAACCTTTCTTGTGAGGACATTTTTCCTTGTGAGGACATGTTTCCTGGGCCACACAAGGAAAATGCTTAGATGAGCTCCTTTAGTCCCAATGAGTGATCTGTATAAGTTTCAGAGGAAGTCCTCATTGACATAGTAAAGTGAAAAGTGTGTGTGCATGTGCGTTCTCTTGGGCTCCCCCTACTGAACACACTCATGAACTGCAGGTGAAATTTGATACAGATGGTGAAGGAGCAATCCAATTTTCTGATTGGCTAATGCTGGGTACACATTACAGGATAATCAGGCTGATTTTTGTCCCAGTCTCCCCCTTACAATCAAAGCCAGCAAAGGCCCGATTGTCTGATGTTTCCAAATGACATCGTGTCTGATTTTCCTGTGGTGTGGGGTGTGTTAAGAGTGATCTTGTCCAGTCCAATCCGCTTGGAAGGCCTCGGAAGGAGAGATCGTAAATAATGAACAAATATTTGCGACCAGAAATCCTGTAGTGAGTGGGGTGTTCCGAGAGGAGCCGAGCACGTACAGTGTGTAATGTCACGTGTACCGGACCAACAGCCAATCAAGACTGTTGGCAACTAGTGTAGGTACAGCAACCTAGCAGGCTGGGGTGGGAAATACACTTTAGTGTCGGCGGCAGTGTGTGTTGCACTTAACGTTTCATCCAAAACTTACCACAACAGAACGGACAAAGAGAAGAGTTGGACCAAAATTACTGCTGTAATGGATGTACCCGGTAAGTAATCGCTAACAGCTAGCTAACCACATTTAGCATCATCATAACAGTGGCTTCAGGATAGATTAGATCGTGTATGCGTCTTCACCTATGAATCAAAATCAAATTTATCAATCTAAATTATTCAACCCCTTCATGGTTGTGAGAAGGGTGAAACGGTTCATTAAAAAATCCGTCCCATTCTGCTGAAGAATCGGTTAGTGTGCGGTGTGCTCCGTAGTTCATCTTGTTGCACACCACACACTATAAGATCAGAAGAGAGAGATCTTGTGCGATCTGTCTTTTGTTATGATCAAGTGTGCGGTCTCTAAATCTGTGAAGGTTTGAAAAATCCTGTAATGTGTGCCAGCCTGTAGGCTGAGAAATTTTGTGATTGGCTGTTTTAGTCATGTGAGAACATGACTGTGGGACTGTACAGGAACAAAATGAAGACCTGAGGCAGGCAGTACATTTAAACTGGAAAAACAGCAAATAGAGTATTTGTCGCATCTAACAATTTAATTATATTATAAATTATATTGAAATATTATATTAGAATAACAAACAATGAAGAAACAAATAACATCAGTACTACTTATACAGGTACTGCTGCTTCCTCTATTAGTACAAGTAGTATGCATACTACTACAAATAATACTACTACAAATAGCACACATAAGGCCTGTTTCCACTGAAGAAGTTCCTGGTACTATTTGGGGGGCAGGAACTTTACAGGAATGTCCTCTTGCTCGGCCCTCTCAACCGCCGTGTCTCCACTGAGAGGGCGGAGTAGGAGGAAGGTTCCTGTAAAGTTACCGGGCTCTGGATGTGACGTAATCGTTGCGCGACCATTTTGACTGGGGTGACGAGTTTTAAAAATGCCGGCTATTTTGTTGCTTTCTGTTGACATCACATCCCGCCTTGAGTATATCCAATCAGCACCAAGTAAACCCCAAGCCCCACCCAGGAGTTTTTCGGGGCCGTTCTGAGTACCTACTCCGAGGCAGGGACTTGTTTAGCCCCTATAAAAGTTCCGGAACTCTGTCCTTTAGGGGTGGTTCCTGCGGTGGAGACACGCACGCAAGTGTTGGGCGAGTTACATCCAAAATATAATACATTATATATTATTAGTTACTGTCATTTGAAAGTAATTAATTACATTACAATATTACTATCTCTGAATTGTAATGCATTACACTACTTTTGCATTACTTCTGAGTTACTTTCAACAAAATAGCCGCAGAAATATATGACTAAGCATTTAAAATGCTAAAATGCAGATTGTTGTAGCTGATTATTTACATTCAGTGGAGGGTGATGTAACATAATGACTGTGTAGGCCCCTAAAGCTACTAACAATTTAATATAATAGGCACAGTAAAGGCTCATGGTGCAATACAATAAGTAACAATGACTGTCATACAAGCAGACAAAGGATCAAAGTCTGTAAGTTATGATAGAGATGCTGCAAATATTTAAAGTCTTGACCTATTCATATGAAACAAAATAGAGCTAGAGCCCACTATAACATAACCTATAGCCTTATGATATGACAAACACACAATCTCTTTTTCTTTTAGTTTCTATTGTTTTATTCTCTTTTAATTCAAACAGCACAAAGATGCCATGCACTGAATGGACATAACTTCTGCTTTATGAAAAATCAAAAAGTGCTTTTGGAGGACTAGACCTCAAGGAACATGGCTCAGTTATTTCAGTCCAACAAAAATTAACATGTAATTTAAACATAGCCTACAACTGCTAATCAATAAAACACAGGCCAGAGAAACCAGGCAATTTGCCAAGAAAATGGCTAAAACGTAGGCTACCACAGAAAGGCTGGTAAAATTTCAATCACTTATAGCTAGAACTCTAGCTAAAGCACATATTTCAAGAATACTGAAAATAAAATAAAAGTGCATGGGCCTATTAGACAAATAGGAAATACAGCTCAGTCATTTCACTCCCAACTTCACAAAAAAATGTAAGATTGG
This sequence comes from Epinephelus fuscoguttatus, assembly GCF_011397635.1. Taxonomy (NCBI): domain Eukaryota; kingdom Metazoa; phylum Chordata; class Actinopteri; order Perciformes; family Serranidae; genus Epinephelus; species Epinephelus fuscoguttatus. The sequence goes on from NC_064756.1 coordinate 24,554,470, forward strand.
ATAAATAAATAAACATAAAATTGAAAATAAAAAATGAATGCTTAACAGGAAACCTGTTGCTGCCAAATGGCCTATACAACAGAGGTAGCATGCAGCCTAGAAGGCTGGTAAAGTAAACAGAACTATGAAGGCAGTTATGGCCTGGACATAGCCTACTTGTGGTTCTAGGGTGCGGTGGGGGGAGACTAGCCTATTCCACCACCCACTTGACTGAAATATCTGTTGAAGCGCATCAGGAGAAGGCGCTGAAAGCATCCATCACTAAGACGGTTGCGTTTTGGGGTGAGCACAAGATTCCCAAGACTGAAAAGTCTTTCTACTGGTGCACTGGATGGTGTTGGGGTGTTATAGCGGAGTGCAATTTTTTTAATCCTTGGAAACATGTGCAGGCTTTCCATCACAGGGGCAGAACTGAGATAAGACATCACCTCTGTTTCCACTGACATGGATGCATCAGCTGTGGCACTGGGCTGTACATCGAAAGAAAAAAAGTCATCCTCGCTGGAGGCAACAGCAGCAGGTTGAGGGGGATCGGGCATCAGGGCTGTAGGCTCTTCTGTTGTTAGGGAGCGGCACTCCATTGTGAGGAGGAACTTGATGTGGTCTCTTCTGGCTTCTTCTTTTACCCAGTGCAGCTTGAACTTTGGCAGTGAGACAGCAGCCAGAAGTGCATCCTTGGAATCAATCGTCGCAGCAAATCGAGGTTTGATTGCTCCCACAATAACTTCAGGCAGCCCAGTGGTCATTTGCGATAGGCCCTGTGTCATTACTAAGGTTTTGGCCATCAAAACTTCGAGTGTTGGTTGAAGTGTTCCAAAAAAGCAAGTGTCCTCACCCTGTAGGATGTCCAATGCAACTGTGAAAGACTTCATAATGTAACAATATTCCTTGAGAAATTGGTATTCCCTGTCATTCATACATTTAATCTGAAGCTGTGTGCATAGGCTATTGGTGTCAGTGAGGGGCATTTCTATGACAAGAGCATAGGCGTTAAAGAATGAGTTCCACCGTGTTGCTGTGGGGACAATCAACTTTCTTTCACTGACCTCTTCCAGGCACTCTGATGCGATGGTGGAGCGGCTGGCCCTTGTCCACAGTGCTGAGCACTTAGCTGTAGCACTACGATACACAGCCCTTGATTCTGGATTAGATACCAGCCAATTAACAACCTCATTGTTTGCAATGAGACTGAGTGTATGGGCTGCACATCTATGGTGGGGAGGCAGTACACATTGTCCATGCTGCGCATCATCAGCAGTAAGCAGCACACTATGAAGGTCTGTAAACTCCACCTCACCATCGCCCTCCTCCTCCTCCTCCTCCTCCAACTCCACTTGATGCTGCTGATGCTCCTTGAATGCCTTTACAAAGTTGCTCCCATTGTCCGTCACACATGCAGTCACTTTATTGTAGGTCAGTCCATATTGAGAGAAAATGTCTTCTAGCTCTGTTGCAATTGCATCATATGTGTGTCGACCCCTAAATCTTTTACAAGCTATTGCAGCCTTCTTTCATGCCAAGGTACCTGCATCAATCCAGTGCACAGTGACCCCCATGAAACTTTTGTTGTTGGCACTCCATATGTCTGCTGTTGTTGACACATACTGCTGGGCTTCGAGTGTTTTCTTCAGCTCCTTCTCCATGACAGCATATGCCTTGTCCAAATCTTTGGCAAATGTTTTTCTGTCAGGCAGTACGTGCTGAAAAATTAAGAAGATAGCTAGATGTTAAACACATGCTGTGTTTAAATTGGTCAGACTATATTCCGATACCCGTTAAAAAAAAAAAAAAATGAACATGAGGTGCACAGATTCACTTCTCCTCAACAGCATGGACTCGCCATTTAGGTTGTTATTTAAAATAATAACAAGGTAGATGGCCGCATGGCCCACTCTCTATGACAACGTTAGCTTACCTTGTCATTGCTGGTGTTCACTGGGATTTTGCTGACAAGCTTTCTGAACGCTGGCGATTCTACCGTTGATAGGGAGTGCATGTCTTCCACAATATATTCTGCCACCAGTCTCCTCACTTCTCTGGCTTCAAGAACCATGGTAGACTGAGAGAAACTTAACTTTTGTTGCTTTGTCTGTCCCATATGCTCGTCCTCTTTTTTCTTTCTCTTCGCCGCAGGTGCATCTCTCTCTCTCTCAGCTTAGTGTTAGCGTGGCACCGGTCCAGGTGTTTCTTTAAGTTACTCGTGCTATTTTTTGACGTCAAGAGTTCCCTCGGTGTCGCACACAGATCAAATTTTACAATTATGTTTTTCTCCTTCTCTCTGAGGAACTGAAAATAATGGGCGAATGTCCATCACGCAAATGTAGAGTCCAGCGTCGTGTCTGTTGTCATCTCAGCCTCAGCGAATTTCAGCAACAGGAAATAGCTCTTACTCACGGCTTTTTTTCTGTTGTCGGGATGTCTCGCGAGTCGCGGTGTTGGTGAATTCTTAAGAAAACAACAGCTAATCGGGTTAAAATGCATTGTAACGCCCGTTACTTAGATTGTAACGGGTAAAATATTACCGAAAATGTATTAGTAATGCATTATATTACTGCGTTACAGCAAATAGTAATACATTACTGTAATTGCGTTACTTTTGTAACGCGTTACTCCCAACACTGCGCACCAATGGCCCCGGCCCCATAAAATTACCCCGAAGTTCCTGCGGTGGAAACGGGCCTATAGTATAATTGCTAGCAGTGGTGGAATGTAACTAAGTACATTTACTAGTACTGCACTCTGAGGTTCTTTACTTGAGTCTTTTCTTTTCATGGCATTTCTACTCCACTACATCTCAGAGGAAAATTTGTACTTTTTACTTTAGTTACTAGTTACTATCAGTGTTGGGTAAGGGTTACTTTAAAAGTAATCAAAGTACGTTACTGCGTTACTTTTTTAGAAAAAAGTAACCAATTACTTTACTGCGTTACTCCCTGAGTAAAGTAACTAAATTAATTTAAAAGTACTTCCAACGTTACTTCCTGAGAAAAGTAACTCAAGCACTTTTAAAGCACTTTTGAGTATTCTACATTTCCTATTGGGCAATGGCCCACAGGGCGCTAAGCCTACATTTTTTTGTCTCCAAAATTAAAGTTATGGACCACTTGCCCTTCACTGAGATCCAATTCTCCCATCACAGCCGTCACTTTGACCAGTAGAAACACAGAACGATCTGCTGCCGTAGACAACTGTATGACAACAACACCCCAGCATTTTTAATATTTCCTCTAGGGATGTTACCACACAGAGTAAAAGGGGGAAATGACGGTGTGAAACAGCAGAGGCACTTTGTCAACCTGCTGAGTTAACGTTACTGTCATTAGCATCAAGCTAGCAAACAATGGTACATCCTCACGGTTGGACATAAAGTAATAACATTAACAAATAGCGAATAATAGTGAAAGTAATAAAAATAGGACAAGAATAACCCGATGACATCACACACGTCATGAAAGACGACCGGGGATAATTGGTGAGTACCAGCGTGTAGCGTGTACCAGGCATAATGCAAGCCCTAAGTCTGAAATATGTCTGTCAGCGAGTCCTACTCCACCTATTTAGACTCCACTGTAGACAACGGCAGCATTTCTCCGACCACATAGCGAGCCACTAGCTCCATGGCTTCTTTCAGACTGATAGGTTTAACGTTATCTCCGTTATTAGAACCAAACGACAGCCGTTGCTGTTTCGGAGCTGAAGGACCAGCGTTCTAAAAGTAATGGAAGTAACTGATGTCTTGTTTGAAAATGTACTTAAGTATTTGATTACTCAAACAGCAAACTAACATGTTAGGTTACTCGTTCCTGCAAAAAGTAATCAAAGTACTCTAACACGTTACTTTGTAACGCCTTATACCCACCTCTGGTTACTATACAGATTCAGATTTTCTGCATATAAAGCATACATAGAGCTTATGAAATATTTTTATACATTTAACTACCCAACAGCACATATTCATTCACAAATCATAGCATTGGCCAGCTCTGACTAAGGTCCAACAACTATACTGCTGTGTTCCATAGAATTTCATGCAACAGTTTCAGATTTTCTTCATTTTCAGGCTGGTTTTGTGGATTTGCAATGAGTCATGGTTAAACTTTGGGTCTGGAGGACATGGGATTGTGATACTCATTACCCGGCGAGGTTGGAAGGAGATCTTGTCCTTTCCAAAGCCAAAATCAAACCCTGAAAGTGTAGGCTGCATTCTGCTTTAGACACCTAAAAACAGGTCTATATGAAAAAAACAAAAAAAAACAATAATAGTTCAAGTGTTCGCTATATTAAGAATATTTTTTACTGCTTTACCTTGCTGTCAGCCTTTTCTGACAAGAAACTGAAGTTATATCACTAGTTAAAATCGCTGTCTCCCCAGCACCAGACTCACTTGACAAAAACAGTAATTTTACATAGCAAAACACAGGGGTTGCTGATCTACTGCTGCCTCGATCAGTTAGATTGTTTGTGTTATTTTAAGACTTTGGTGTTTGGAAGGGTTAGTTTGGATTCACCAAAGTCACACTAGAAGACTACCAAACAAACTGATCAAGGCAGCCGTAGACCATACTCCGTGTTCTGTGAGGTAAAATTACTGTTTTTGTCAATGGAGTCTGGTGACAGGGAGAGTGATTTAATGAGCTACATAACTTGGGTTTCCCATTAGAAAAGGCTGTCTGGCAGCAAGGTAAAGCAGTGAAAATGTATAATATAGCATACACGTTTAGTGGCCTTTTTTTAGGGGGCTAAAATACATTAAATCCTTCTTAAATCCTTCAAACACATGTTGTAGTCCCTTCTGTCTGCTTCTCTCTGAAATCACTGTTTACTTGAGTTACTAGTTACTTGACAGAAACAGTAATTCTACCTCACAGAACACAGGGGTTGTTGTCTACTGCTACTCTCAGTACTACTTAAGTGTTACTACTGAAATACTATGCTCTTATGTTTTGAGTTGCACCTAGGCATCCAGAAGTTGAACAGAAAAATCTGTCTTCTTATATAGGCTTTAACCAGAATTTTAGAAATACTTAGGTCACAAGGTCAAGCCACCTTTGACACCAGTTGCTTAAAATGATTTTCTGCAACTTTTTTTCTCTTCATTTAAATTTTTTTCAACATATAGTTTTTTTTTTAAAACATAGTTAATCTAATTAGTTAACTTCCCAGACTTTTAGCCTTGTGTGTATTATATCGAATTGAATGGTAAAATATCTACGTCCAAGTTGAGCAATTTTGTAAGGTAATGGTGAGGACAACTACAAATTTCACCTGGTGAAACAGCCTGCTTATAGCTTTCTCAAAAAAGCCTCACAAACATCCTGTATTACTAGCAAGTATTACTTTGGATATATCCAAAATATTTTTTTTGCATGTAATTTTGTAAAAAATGTAGGCTTGTATAATTTTTTTAGTTCAAAGTGTTCAAAGCAGATAAAGCAGAGTGACCTTCATCTAATTTATCTGCTTTCTAGTTCATTTCTCATGCTCATTCATGTTACCATGCTTTACAAATCTCTCTTGTCATTTCAGATCCTATTTTTCACCTGTCCACCAGTTGTAGAGTTATTCCCGCCCTAACCCATCACCTAATCAGTCTCCTGACCCACTGACCTGCTTCCTAAAAACTCTCCAGCCTTTTGATCAACCTGTCTGTGTGCATGGACTCTTGCCTGTTTTTGAGACCTCCTTGTGTTACATAACCCATTTTGTGTGTCTGACTGTATTACTGGTGCAAATATCCTGTGCAATTATCCATCATGGCCACATCTGTATAGTAACAGGTGTATATAGTGTATACAGCTTTTATAGTTTGATTTTATTTTTATTTTTACCTTGTTTTTGTCTAATTTAACACTCAATCACTTTTTTCTTTGCATTTGACTCTTGACCTGCTGGAACAATTGAATCTCGCCAGTGTGGGAAGTTTGTCTATCTCTTATTTTTTTTATATAATTATTGATCAACTAAAGAGTGTCTTTGTCACTCAACCTCTCTTGTGAGTATATATTTGAGTCCTCATTTCTGTGGCAGTTCCCTGAAACTTAACACAAAGGCTTTGATGTTCAGTCAGCAGAGTAAGGAGGACTAGAGATTGTGCAGCAACTAAGAGGCCAGGCCAGCTACCTAGTAATTGTTATGCATGTATCAGTAATTCATTTGTTGACAATAAAACTGAACTGAACTACTCTTGTCAATTTCACATGACCAACCAGCATTAAAAAGCAGCTGATCAGCTGTTCAGTATACCTGATAATGCTGAACAGTAGTGCAATACCCGTGTTAAATACTGAATTGAATCATGCAGGGAATTAGTTATATTACTCCTGGCTAAACCAAAAGGAGTGCAGTTACATACACATCACATCTATGTGCAAGGGTGGGGTAAAACAACATTGAGAAAAGCCTGCACACTGAGTCCAACACACTAATTCTTTTAAAAACACAATGTTTAAATCCTAGCTGGATCTTCCAAGGTTCATATTGACATTTTTATGAGTGTGGTACTATGGTGGTAACAGCCATGGAGCACAGCTACACCTCAAATTATTGTGCTGGGATATAGTAAACAGGGAAAGGCATCATGCATGATGTTGCTTACTGAGCTTCAGGAGTGTCTGTCTATATTTTGCAATGAGTTGAAAGCAGTCTCTCTCCACAGCCACATTGAGCTGAGGTTTTGGGGCCTATATGCCAAGAGGATAGGAAAGGAGGGAGGGAGAACTGGCCTTCCTGGTGACAGGTTGCACTTGTTCCACTAGTTCAGGAGCCTGAAATTAGTTTACTTATTTATTCCTTAACATTTGATAAGCTGAACCCCCCAAAAATGTATTATACGAAAGTTATACCAGGTTTTTATTTCTCTTTTACACTCTTACTTAAATTCATCCAGACAACTCTGTAAATCTACCTCTTCAAACAGGGGCCTGCTCCACAGAACCTGTTAAACTGATTAGGAGCTTCAGATTCCAAAGACTTTAGTTTATGTTGGTATCTGTGAAGTCCATCACAAGAGTATGTGCACTTTTACATACACTTTAGAAGATTTATTTAGGGTTGTCACCACTCTGTCAGTGTGAAACTGATGTTACAGTATTGTTGAGCACTGAACCAGTTTAATTTGGGCTTGTATGTTACATAATATATATAATAGGGCCCGACCGATTTATCGGCTGGCCAATTTAATCAGCCGATAGCCATTAGAAAATAATCGGCAATTGGCCAAAAGTTGGCCGCCGATGTTAACACTTATATTTTCATCACTAATAAAATGCAGAGAATATGGTGTTTTACTTAGAAATGATGTCCTTGTGTTATTTCCCAGAGGTTTACTGTCTTTTTGCACATCATATTTTTGATTTATTTTGTATTCAAATTGTTCATTATGCTGCTTGTTCCACACAATTTCTGATAATAAAAGTATTTGAAAATAGTAAAATGTTCTTCCTTCAATTTATATCTTTGTAATGAGTGTTTGAACTATATTTAAGCCATCAAAAGCAGGTATTTCGGGGGGTTTTAAATTGAAAAACGTAAAAATTGAATCGGCCGATATATCGGTTATCAGATTTTTTTATTCCATAATATCGGAATTGGCATCAGCCCCAAAAAATCCATATCGGTCTGGCCCTAATATATAATATTCCACTTAAGTTTATTTTTTCATCCTGAATGTTCATATGGCACGATTTGATTTTGTCTGCCAGATTAGTACAATAATAAGATTAATATGATTATTCAGATTCATATTAATAATTAATAACTTAATATATATGAATCTGAATGTTTTGGGGTTATAAAGCAGATCTGAAGCAGCAGCAGAAGTATTCATTGAAAGGTGAAGGAAGAGCAAGTTAACCCTATGGGCCGAATGAAGCATAATGCGTCCAAATTCACACCTGTTCTTCTCTATGGATTTTCCACACGACCGTTCATCATAGAAGAGAGAAGCTACTCATATCACGTGAAACAGCGGAACCGCAGCTTTCCAACAAGACCAAGCACTTGTCGATACTCCAATGTTTTCACAAGGAAAAAAAATGATAAACTTACACTCAAATTATGTATAACAAAGCTTTCATACAGCTTTGCACACACATTACTCTTGGATGGATTACTCACGAACGCAGGCTTGAACAGAAATGCCACGCATATCACATGAAAGCGCAGGAGCAGAGCTTTCCAATGATACCACACATCATTGTGCTGTCATCCCATCATGCTATAAATCCAGATTAATTGTCTACAAAATAAAAACCTGACGAATTTCTTTACAATCCATTATACAGATCTTGTTATCAGTCACTTCATATAGTGAGGAATATCGTATCTTACCACGTCTTAGGCTTGCGTGTGTTTCTCCCTGTCTATCCACGTTTGTAGTCCGGCTTTCAAGATGCAAATATCTCCATATTGTCCAGTTGACACTCCATCAAACTTTGTATGACAAGACCAGCCACTTCACCTTTGCGCACCCAGACAACTGTAGCCTAATTATGCATGAGTGACATAACCTCAGGTCACGTTCATGTCAGGTCAAAGAACAGCATGGAGCACGGAGAAGTAAAGCCTAGTTCACATTACATGATTTTCACCGCGATTTTGATGTTGCAGAGGATCCTGAGAGCCCCCTTGGGTCGGAGGTGAGTCGGCAGGTAGACTGCCCTCATGTGTGAACAAGCCTTCGAGCCCCCTCGTCTGAGACTGGGACTGGATATCTGGCATGCTAGAAAACTGGAGAGGTGTGACACGACTGACAAAGAGCATCAGCCAATGAGAGGCGGGATATGTCCCACGTCAGCAGGCAGGAGGACGGAATAAATGTGAGGAGGACAAGCCGGCCGGCAAGCAACAACAACGGCGGCGTCCACAGGAGCAGGTAGAGCACGTTGTGTTTGGACCCATGCTCTGGAGGCAGATCTGATTCATTTATTTTTACTTCCACACAATTTAAATAACCCACCTGTAGCCAGATAGCGCAGGGTCAAGGACAGACGTTCTCTAGGGGATATGGCAAGCCTAAATCTGGTGTCTTTCCTTGCGATGTACGGCTCTACCAGCCCCAGCAAGAAATCAAAGTCCTCCGCTGTCATCTGTAGCATTTCCTGAAAACCTGTTCAGTCATTCAGCTATGAAAGGTACAATAATCTGGGTCAGAATACATGCATAGACTATATAGACAGTACAATGCAAGCTAATAGGCTAGTGGCACAATGGCAACCGAGTTTCATTCATAGAACTCACCTCCAACTCTCTCTGCAGAGTTGACAACCCGAGCAATCTGCGTGCAGCAACCCATTCCTTTCCCCAAATCCCTTTCTTCTTTTCCTGTTTCTTCTCCGTGCAGAGCAGGGCACAAACAACCTGCAGAGCTTCAAGCTGTCGGACATCCATGTTGACAAGTAGCGCTGGGGAACTTCATAATATCCTGTTTTGGTCACGCGTGACAAAACATAGTTTGGTGACGTCACCGCATTATGTGGGGCTCTGTCGGCGAGGGCTCGGTAGTGAAATCTTGTGGTATGCACACACACTTTGGAATATCTGGCTGTATAGATGGGTTCTCCTGCAAAATAATGTGGCTCAAATGTGGGCCACCAAACAACGACCCAGAAGTGATAAAAAACAACTTCATAGACTGCATTAAAAACGTTGGCGTTGTTCCCATGAGACTGCGCACAGACTGTGGAACAGAGAATGGGGTAATGGCTGCCGTGCAGTGCACTCTTCGCCATGACCACAGCGATTACTACGCTGGTGCCAGAAGCTATATGTTTGGGTCTTCTATGAGTAACCAGCGCATTGAGTCCTGGTGGTCAATATTCAGAAAACAGAGGTATGTATGTCTTCTTCTGGCTTCTATGGCAGCAGTATGTTTCTGTAAGAATGGACATAAGTTGTTTTGCTTAACAATGCCAGTTAGCCTCTTTAGATGATCAAATTGTAGTTTTACCCAATCACTGTTAAAATAAATTGCCGTAGTTATGTTTTTAAAATTTTACAAAAGTAACAGAAGTATTGTGTATTGTATATCAATATGAGCCAAACATAGGCCCCTATCAATTGTAATTAGGTGTACCTATAAAGTAGTCTTAAATGTGAATACTAAATTACACTACAAGCAGCCTACATCATATTTGTGTACAGATTCATTTGTGTAGAACAAAACATCCTGTTAATCCCTAGGGGTCAGTTCTGGATGGATCTGTTTGCTGATTTAAGAGGCCAAGGACACTTCAATGGCACCCATGAGCACCAGTGTCTTCTACGGTTCTGTTTCATGACAGTTCTTCAAGCAGACCTGGATGAATGTGTTCACCTCTGGAACAGGCACAGAATCAGGCCCTCCAGACTTGCCTCTTGTCCTGGTGGAATTCCTGATGAGCTGTACTCTGTACCTCACAGGTATATTGTTTGCATTTTGTAGTGAATATAATTACTGTATATATTATGGAAGCATTTTGCTGCCACACCAGAAAAAGAAAAAAAAGATCAGTATCAAGTTAGCGCAGACTCATTCTTATTTCAGTACAGCCCGATTCATTTTAACATCCTTGTTGTACGCATACTTATTACAGTATTATCCTGCATGCCCAATAACAGCAGAATCTCATCAAGTCTCAACCCAAGCATGAAACAGAACTTCATTAATTTGTTTTAAATGAGCCATATTTCTGTGTTCAATTCTCACACATCATTTCCTCATTCAGGTTAGCAAGCACATAACATGAAAAGACTTATGTCAAAACATTAAGTTATCACGAGATACTAATCTTTTTTTTTTCTTTTTCTGGTGTGGCTGCAATACTAATCAGTAATTTAGGCTATATATTTTCATGGTTTCTCCATTGTTTGAAATCAATTACCTAAAGGCCTAGGTACTCTATGACACACAATGGTCCATAAACCAATTGTATTGACCTTATATGGTTATCCTTAAGTGTTTTTCAAATTAACTATGCTGTGATACTGTCTTATAGGTTTGGATCACGGGACTGTGGCTTTGGCGTGGAAGAAGCATCAACACACATTTTTCAAGATGGGCATCAGACAGAAGATCCATGTGGTGATCCACACATCTATGATTATCTTCAGCAGGCAATGCAGCAACAAGGACTTCAACATCCAGATTCCTGGCAGGCGAGACTTCCGGTAATGGCGGATAGCTGAGCGGCCGCATTGCCCACTCGCTCCGATTAAAAACCACTATTAAGCCCATTTCTAACTAGTTGGGGGGCCGAAAAACTATGCTGTTTCACCCTTAAGGAAATGGCGAACTGTTATGCCACCAAAAAAAGAAAACAACGCTTGACCGAAAGAGCCCCCAGAAACCAGACAAGCCAAACTTAAGATGGAAGAGGCTAAAGCTAAAGAAGCTAGCGCAACCTCCGCAAGGACCGACACGCTGGACATACTCGCAGCAATTAACTCCCTGAGAGCAGTTGTCACTACCCGAAATGACGAACTTTTGGCAGCCATATCTGAAATCAAAACTGATTTGAGTTCATACTCGGGAAGACTAACAGAAGCAGAAGAACGAATCTGCAAAATAGAAGACAACGTGACAGCACTTCAACAAAAAGTACAGGGAATGGACAAACTGGTCACAACACTCACGGAGAAAATAGATGATCTGGAGAATCGCCACAGGAGATCCAATCTGCACATCGTAGGTCTCCCAGAGGGCACAGAAGGCAGAGATGTGGAAACCTTTTTGGAAAAATGGATACCTGAGGTGCTCGGCGCCGAAAACTTCCCAGCCCCAGTGATTATTGAAAGAGCCCACCGTATCCCGAGTGGCAGGCCAAAACACAGCTCTCCCCCTGCGCCACGTCCCCTTATCCTGAAGGGATAAAGTACGTGCGATGAGAGCAGCGCGAGCCAAAGGGGAAATAATGCACGGAGAGCAACATGTCATGTTTTTCCCCGACTTCTCGGTGGAGGTGACAAGAAAGAGGATGAGATACGGCACAATAAAACAACAGCT